>NC_056725.1:1299994441-1300089441 GCF_019279795.1 Protopterus annectens | reverse complement strand
GCACACAGGTTTGCATTCATAAGAAAGCTTTGTTGCATGAAACATATAACCACAGAGAAGTCAAAGGATATGACACCATACACAGGTTTGCATACATAAGATATATTTATTTGTGTACTATTACAGTTGTATATGACATGTCATATAGCTGTTAGGTCTTTGAAATACTTGCTGAGTAATGCAACTCTCAAGCAGATCATTTTATACAGTAATCCAAAAGCATAACATATGTTGCTGTCCAGGCCAAGGCCTTCAAGTAGTACAACAGCAGAGAACTAGGCCAGAGGATAACAATCAATCAACAGTAGGTAATGCAGATGTATAGTTCAGCAGCCTCAAAGTACACTCTGTACTCAACCTCTAGGGAGAAAATAATTAAATTGCAACAGTGCGGATGTATCTTTTACATAACAATGCTTAAGTGAAAAGATCACTATCACACTGATAAACAGAACAGTCTGTATGACAGTAAGCACTAGGCCACCAATGTTCCCAAGGTAAAATGTAAAGAAATGTACAGCCATATACCTTAAGGTGGCTTACTACCGATATCCCTCACATGTTGTAACAGCCTAGGTGCATGCCCCTCCCCCATAGACTAACTTGCAGGGGCATATAACACTGTTACATACACTGACCTCTGGACTGCAGAAGGGCACACATGTGTTGTGCAGCTAAAACCCACATATATATGGACCCTACCCCACAATATGTGTGGGGACCTCAACAGCACTGGAATGATGGTAGGAATGGCAGCATGACATAATCACAGGCCACTACATAACAGCCTCTTACTGCATGTCATATAGAGAAAGCCTGGTATATAGGTGAAGGACAGGGGCCGGAACACAGGGCCATATGTGAAATAGTGTTGTTATACACTGAGAAAGTTGCTGGTGTTACAGGACAGTCTGCAACATACTTTTAGTCAGGAATATGAAGTCAGAAACATAAATGGATGTAGCCGTGTACTGATAGCATTCAACACACACACACACACACACACACACACATACACACTCACACACACACACACACACACACACACACACACACACACACACACACACACACACACACACACACACAATGCCAGTGATATATCTGACACAAGACCTGTGTGGTGGACAGACAAAACATAACAGGCACTCCTCTGGCCATCATGTGGATAGGCCCACAGTTGACAGCTGTGCAGACAGACTGCATTCCATGTTAAACTAGTATGTACAGACAAACCCTGTAACACTGGTGCTATACAATGCATATAACAACACTACTCACACTGTCTGTAGGTCTGGAACCTTATACAAATATGTAGCTGGCCTGAGTCTGCAAGTCCTCTTGTAAGAGGAATTGCTACCTGCTGTCTGTAATACTGCTGCCTACACACAGGAAGGTAAAGGGACCATGCCCACATGATGTAGGAATTTATAGTAGTGTGTTGCTATGGCAGTGGTAATTGGAAGTATTACACAGCTTGCTGCATGAAGGTAGCAAGTGGTGGACACTGACTGGTGCAGAGGCCATCACCTGATCATGTGCATCACCTACAAAATCCATGCTGCAATCTATTCAAAGCAGGTCAATCCATTTAATGGAGAGAGACCAAAAGAGACAGAGAGAGTAAAAGCAAAAAAAAAAAAAAGAAAAAAACACATCCATCCAGCCATCCACACAGCAAACTATCCAGAAGAGACTTCATTCCCACAACAGGTATGTGAAGTAATTGAATGTTGTACTTGGTCCATAATAATGGGATAGATGATGTGGAATTATTTATATGTGACATCAGGTGTTGTTGTTGTAATGATGTCCAGCTGAACAACTGCTATGGACAATAGTGTCTGTCCCTGTGGGCAGTGGGCCATACCTGTAAACTGTGCAGATCAGCACTGACTGACAAGATGTAAGCCATCAAATTGTGTGTTGTGTAGTGTAAGACATGTATATTTCTGTGGTCAATAGCTGGTGGTGGAAGTAATGCCGTTATGATGGACACGTGGGTTCCAGAGCCCACCACTTGCAGGACAGTCATGTTAACATGTAATGTAGCATGTAGAAATGCCATATGTGTGTAAAAGGCTTAACTGCAATCTGTCCCTATGTATACCCCCCCTAATGCTAGGCTGTGTCCACATGTGGCACCTGTCTGTGTTGTAGCAAGGCAGAACAGTGCAGCTGTGCAGAAAAGGGAGTTAGAGAGTGTGGACCTGATGTCTGAATGCACCGTATATATATATTTATATATATATATATATATATATATATATATATATATATACACACATACATACATACACACATACACACACACAACTCATAATATATATCTACACACACACACACACACACACACACATATATATATATATATATATATGTGTGTGTGTGTGTGTGTGTGTGTGTGTGTATGTCTACATATATATAAACACACACACACACACACACACACATATATATATATATATATGTGTGTGTGTGTGTATATATACACATACACATACACATACACACACACACACACACACACACACACACACACACACACATATGTATATAAATACATGTCCCCTACTTTTACATGACAGTGCTGCATGATATGTGTGAGGGAACATCACACATATCAATATATATATATATATATATATATATATATATATATATATATATATATATATATATATACAGCTGTAAGTGTGTGCAAAATGGATGGTTATGTCAGGTGTTAACCCCATGTTGGGAACACATTGCCCTTGTCTGTGAAGGTGGGATAGGGAATTTGGGGAAGGATAGCAGGTATATTTCTGGAGGGTGGTTGGGTTGGAAGATAGAGAAGACAGCCTACAGGGGCAGTATATGACACATGTGGTTAATAAACACCCTGGATGGGGACTGTCATTTGTGATGTGGAATCCCCATGAGCCCCCATATGGAAACAATGGAACCAAGGCCTCCACCCATGGCCAGTCAAGCATCAGCTTCACGGCCCTGAAGGTGAGTGGGCTGGAGGCTGAGCAGGAGGAGCATGCGGACCCTGTGAGTGTGTACTGAAGGCCTCAAGGTGCTGTAGCACATCCTCCAAGTCTCTGTGGAGCTCTCTATGCACCAGACCCTGGACGTGACCACAGGTGACAGGATCATGTCTGTGTGTGCTCCCTGGGGGGTGAACACCATCTCCTGAGGTGGTTCCACCTGAAGGTGGTGCAGGACCAGTAGATGAGGAGGCCCCAGGATGGGTCCCACATGTGATGTGGCCTGGTAACATGGCCAGATGAGGTGGGAGAAGTGGTTCTGCTGGCAACTGTTCCCTAAACATGCTATTGTGTCACTGTTATAGAACGTATACGGGTAGTAATAGTCCACACATTCCCAGATCATGTCCAACAGCATATAACACAAAACAACTGATGTGCAGCAATCACATAGCAAACAGACCACATGCATATATGGGACCATAGTGGCCCTTACAATGGCATGCAGGTGACATTGTCTGTAACAGCCCACCAATGATAGTGTCCCCACAGGGAACATGACTACAAACACATTGCACAAAGTGTTGTACAATATGATATATGTCCCAATGGTAGGTATTCTGCAGACATACCTATTGAGTTCTGTGATCAGATTGTTCTTGCAGATATGGTGGGGGGGAGACAGAGATGTGTATTAAAAACTATGATAACCTTGCTGTATGAGGTCCTCAGACCTGTTTCCATCTTTGTCTTTCAGGCAAGATGTCCCATGAGAGGCTTCCCATTTATACAGCAGAGGAGAATGATGTCATCATCTGACACCTGGTGCAGCACTACCAGGCGTTGTTCAGCTGAACAGCCCATGAGCAACAGGAGCAGACTGCCCTGTGGAATGATCTTGTCCACAGGGTAAACGATGTTGGCCTGCATAACTGCAGTTATGAGCAGGTCTGGCATCATTGCACAGACCTAGTTCTCAATGTCCGTTGGTGTGCCACTGCAGTCAGGGATGGTCAGCTCACAACAGGTGAGGGTCATGCCATCCAACCCTCCCTGATACATGTTGAGGAGCTCCTTGCCAGCCTCAGGGCACCTGCCTGCCCATACACACAACACCTGGTGGAGAGCATAGTGGAGGTGGGTGCGACCCACACAATGGCAGAGGAGCATGCAGGTAAGGCCACAGGGCACATCAGTAGACCACTGTTGCATATCTGTCCACATCTGTACAGTTATATCATGCATATGATAGATGACATATATATATATATATATATATATATATATATATATATATATATATATAGTCTGTTGCTGCGTAGTAGTAATAAACAGATGTGCATAATCTGTAGTATTGTGGGCTTGTACTGTTGTACTGTAATGCTGCACCCACCCTGTACCAATACCACAGCTGTGGCTACTGACATCACATCTCTCACACACTTATGTAGGTCCCTCTGGTATACTTCCAAGGCACCAGACTGTAGCTGGTGAGTATAGTGTTTGTTCAGGTTTGCCAATACACCGGTCATGTTGTGGCCATGGTATATTCCATGCACACATTTAACACACCTACCCATAATGCATGCCATACATGTTCACGTATTGTTGCTGTTAACTGCACTGCCTCACAGTGGTCACCATGATGGTGTATCTGAAGGGTATGTCAGGCTCCTGCAATATAACTAACATCCTGTCATTGCAAAATGTCTGCACAGAGATGAACATAATGGTGGGACAAATGACCTACAGTAGGAACATGTGTGAAACATCACCCTTATACAGTGCTACAACAGTGTATATACCAGTATTATAATGGCAACTGTTGCAGATCTACACTATGGCATATCACATACTGCAGTCTACAACCCTTACAACCTGCAATGTGGTCCTAACATGAGCAATGAGTGTGTAATATGGAATCGTATGTTAGGACAGCAAATATGGGGAATACATACCTTCACAACACTGGAAGCATATGTGTGCACACCCTCTAGATAAAATATAGTGGAAGCAGCTGTTGAGGTACTGACCACATGCATTTATCATGGAAATGCACCTTCCAGCAAGTACACGTACCCAGTGTCACACCAAGAAATGGTCTGCTTTCCAAGACATTTGGCCATCAAATTTGCCCACTTACCTGCAACAGAGGCAGCTGTGGCTTGCACACATCTTACATGCCATGGTGTGGACCCCATACCCAACAGGTAGCACCCAGGAGTTGGACATGTAGCCATACCTCACCATTACATATACAATGGCAAACAATGCAGACAGTCATGTATGTGGTGAGGATGTATGGGACAGGAATAATGTAGGAAATAAACAGATGGCCATCCAAGACAGATGATGTCACGTGTAGCAAACTGGTCATGCAGGCTTCCTAGTAACATGCCACAACACTGAGGGAGTTGCAGGAATGTCTAGCAAGTACTAGTCATGCAGTACCCATGTCAGCAATTGCCTGGACTCTGCAAACGTGTGACCCATGGGTTATGGTAATCAGATGGGACAGTTGTACCACAGGAAACACCAGCCAGGCCTCTCTACATGTCATACATACCCCACTGATGATGACATCTGTAAATCAGACATCAAGCATTCACAAATGACATCTGTCAACATATCATCCCAGGTATGTGTCGGACAAACACACAGAGGCTGTGAGCAGCAGAGCAGACATAACTGACACTGTAATACACATTCAGAAATGGTGTGTACACCTGTGAGGTATGGTGCATAGTACATGGCAGGGTGCTGAACAGGTGCACATCAATACTGTGTACATGGGTGCAGTTTTTCCCAGGGGAAGGGGCATCACCTACTAACACAGCCCATGCATCACACACATGTATACTGTTGCTAGCATGGATTGACTATAGCTGCACTGCATGCTGTTGAGTACCATATGCTATGCATGTTGACAGATGGGTAATGGGAGGTCTGTGTGTAATATCTTCATGCAACCTCACCTTTAAGTGTGTGGGGGGGTGGGGGTTATTTTGTCTGTAAGTGCAATCTGATGGAGTGGAGGGGGTTGATGTATGTAGGATGTGTGTGTGTGTGTGTGTGTGTGTGTGTGTGTGTGTTTGTGTGTGTGTCAATGTATGCACATGTGTGATTCTGGGGTTGTTCATATGGCTCAACTTCCCTTTGAAATCGTGCTGTACATGGACATGAACTGACACATGAGACACCAGGAATACTAGTCTGATATGTAATCTGAGGACAGCTGATACTATAATTGGTTCTGTAGCATGGAGCATGCATTGAGAGAGAAACTAGACACCAGGTATACTGTTCTAATTGCAATCAGCAGAAAGGTGAAATAATACCCACATATGCAGCACTACAGATGCATTTGGGAATTACTAGACAACACCAGGGAGTGTATCCAAGTATTACTGTTGTCCACATAATAAGTTAATAGAGCAACAAATCTTGCATCTACTGAGCAATAGTTACATATGACACTCCAGTGTGTGGCATTATTGAGAGACTGTCGTAGTCCCTAACATATGGGTGCCATGCTCACTAAGTCTGGACAAACCCAGGGTGAACACTGGATGACAACAGTGAGTCCTTGTAAAACCGACTCCAATCAAGTCAAAGAGGTAATGGAGTAACAGGTCATGTTTTATGATCACTTGTCTAGGCAATTAGAAGAATGATACATTAATGATTGGTATTAATGAGTGTAAGTTTCCAAGTGTGATGCAGGATGGGGAACTCAGGGACAGGTAGGTATTATGGTGGAATGTCAGTGTGTGTGTGTGTGTGTGTGTGTGTGTGTGTGTGTGTGTGTGTGTGTGTGTGTGTGTTTGTGTGTGTGTGTGTATACTGTTAAGCAATGATGTACAGGTCTTAAAGTCTGTTTCTTGTTTTCCCGTCACAGGTGGCGAGGTGGATCAGGGTCCCTCCTACAGGCAATCTGATTTTGGTGTCCATACAGACAAAGAAAATGATGATAGGTGTGTTGAGTCACAGGCGGGGTTGTCAGAGACCAGAACTGCACCATCATTTGACATCCCCCTGTTATCCATCCCATCCCCACACACAGTCACAGTGCCTATAGATACCCCATCACCAGTGACCATTTCAGAGGTACAGTTGGTGGCTGGTGGCAGTGCACAGGACAGTCTGGTATCTATGGCTGCTGTGTCTGGACACAGCAGCCATAGCCGGATGTCCGGCAAGGTACCACATAGGCAGCTGTACAGGGGTGCTCATGGGAGAGCTGCTGGTCATCATGCCCATGGCAGAAGTGCCACATCTGGTACCACCAGACGTATGTTTCAGGCTGTCATGGAGGCACAGGTACGTATGGAATGGTACACCAGACAGGGTCTGAGGCTGCAGAGGGATGCTGTTTCAGCTTTAAGTGACAACATCCATGATCTTGCAGGTGCCCTCCGTTATTTTACAGAGGTCATGGATAGATGGTGGTGTGAGATGGTGGAACTCTTCGACCGTGGATTGTCTGTGCATGTGGTGGTAGTGGTGTGACAGCCACATGGACATAGACCAGCAACACCAACACCTGGAGGTCAATGTGGAGATGGAAGGAACCAAGCCGCTCTCGTAGTGGCAGTACCAGCCCCAGCACTCTGGGGGAGGTGCTGTCCACACCACAGCAGGCCACGTGCATGTGGCCCTGGCCAGTCCCAGGACCAGGAGGGACCTGGTTCCAGCAGACATATGTCATCATCAGGGGAGAGTAGCATATCGAGGCTTGTACCTGGGCCATGAAACCCCTGGCAGGCACAGTTCTCGTGTCCATGGCCAGAGGCATTGAACTGCACACCCTGCCAGGTATGGTCTGCAGCTGTCCAACAAACACCTGCATAGGGCAGCCACATGGCAGAACTTTGTGCGTGCACACTCACACACAATACAAACACACCTAGGGCAACCCTATACCTACACAAACCACATCACCATGGCCATATCAGTAATTAAAATCCCTCACTCACACTCATGGTGTCAAATGTATGGCCCAGCCTAGGTCTCTAGCAAACCAACAACACACCCAGTGCATATGATGATACCTGTGCCACATCCCTGTCATCCATAATATCGATGCAGGGGCAGGCTAATATAGTCCTGATGCACATGGTAACTGTACTACAGTGTACCAATGTACTGCTGTGTAACATGCCAGCAGTAATGTTTAATGATTACATGTCAGGTAGTGTAGCTGTCCAACCATGATGCATTATAGCTGTTATTAACACTGAGTGATTGCGGTCTCCATAATGTTATCCATTTGTGTTGTAGATGTCCATGTGTCAGCAGGTGGATGGTCTGCTGTCATATCTCACAAGGGGTATGGCACTGTGGTGACACCTTGGCTGTGCCATAGCCTGGGTACAGGTGAACACATGTCACAGGTTTGTATAACAGTTATTGCCTATGCCACATGGCCAATAGGTCTGGGGTTGGTGTGTACAGGTGAGTGCTTGGTGGCTGCTATTAGCACCTCTTATACAGTGGACAGTGGTAGTTGAACTGGGTAGTACACACCACATGTTTGTGTATAACATACACAGAGGCTTAGGTGTTGATGCACTACACCGAGAATACTGTACACATGGATGCATGTACCTGTGCAAGGATCCCATTGTAGCCTATGTAATTCCTCCAACCCAGACTGTGCAGAACCACACATTGTGGAATAAGCAGTCCACTAGTTTAATGTCATTGACAATGGTACTGGGAGGGTATATGTCCCCTTCCCCAATGTAGTGCAATCCTCAACATGGTAAACATATGTGTGCTGGTGCAGGTGGCACACCCCTACCCTTTGGAGGGTGAGAGGTGCTGTAGAACCACAGACAGTGTGATAGGCAAATACCTAACCTGTTAACATGGACTGTAACTGAAATGATGCTGGCTGTGTCCACAACAGCCACACCCAGCTATATATACTAACCTCAGTATCGCTGCACACCTATACAGTGGGGAAGAGGCCATTTACACAGCTAACAGTAGGTGTGATGGAATGTATGTCCACAGGATGTTACCTGTGACATGTTAGCATATGCCATGCAGTTCCTGGAGAGATGACCCCCTGGGACATATATATTCTGCAACCTGAAGTAGATCCCTCCACATACATGAATACTCTTACTCGGCAACACTGGGACTAGACCCCTACCTAGGTATGTAGTGCTACTGATGTGTGTGGCTTTAATTGCACACACCACACAGCTTTTAGGATGAGTTCCAGGTTACATGTTACATGCAGAACATCCCCAGGCATGTACAGTATGGTAATGGGGATGTAATGGTTGTATATGGACAATACGTAATGTGACATACCATCATATACACATTGACAAACACATAATCAGACACACATCTGAGAGACCTGAGCCTATCAGTGCTAACTACCTTGTCAGTGTGTCCATTGTGTTACAGGTAGGTTGCACACAGCACATGCATAACTGGGATGGATAGTGTTATCAGTTACCTGTATGGCTGATGGTGACAGTGGTCACCATACAGTGGTACATGAGACATGTACCGGGGGTACCATGGTGTAATGTACCAGCACCCACACCCCACTGTGGATATTGTACACAATGAAACCCATGATGACACTCCGACATACTCAACATCACACATTGACCAGGACTGCAATACAACCCCTTATCCATCCCAAGAGTGCTACTACAGGGATATGCATCTAATGCACATGCCACAGGCATATTAGGGTGATGCATTGTTATGGCTCTCCTATGGGCAGCAACATCACTATCCCTAATACTGTGTGGCAATGTGTATTGTAATAAGAGTAAGTGGCCTCAGAATGCTGTACCCTACATATATACACACATGCACACATACACACACTTGCCAGAACTCAGTGGGTATCCCATGCCTATCAACCCATTTGTACAATAGTGCTGTGCTGGTACTGCAAGGCCCACATATCCCTTAGGGAGAGGAGCATAACAAGGTACATGTAATGTCCAGTACAGCAGCAGACACATCTAACTATGGCAATGGGTGGTGCGGTGGGTGTGAAGGGCCTCAGTGTATTCCCAACTACAGGTCTACAAACACACAGACCCTGATATTCTCAGCAATGCACATGTACACATTTGTTAGTACTGGGGTGCATTGGTGCAGGTGTTCATAGGTGTGTACCAGGCTATTGTCCATGGAGAGATGGGAAGTGTAGGGAATGTGTGCACAGAGGTATCATGCCACCTGCAATGTGCCAGCAGGCCATCTATCAACAGACACCACTGTGGTGACCCTCAGGGTGAGAGTGACATGCATCAGCCAATCCTCTGGTGCCTCCTGCAGAGGGCCAGTGATATGCTCTAGTTGACATGTATGCAACATATATTACATAACATGGTTAGTGTCTGTCTTGGAGACCTGTACCCAAGCATGTTCTGTTGACTGTGGTAGTGTAGTTGAGGTATCCATGGGATGTGGTGTGTACAGAGTGTTGAGTCCTATCTGTGGCATTTATAACACAGCAGGGCAGACATGTCAATGTCAGTCAAGCATAGATTGCCTGTAGGTATCCAAGATGGATACCTGACATCTGCACATCTATACAGGGACTGACAGACATCAGCTCACCAACTAGCTATGCATTAGAATGAATGTGTTGACAGATAGATGTCTGACACCGATAGGTATGCCATTACTACATGAAGGCAGCCTTGACTGACATGTGCTATACACACAGTAGTCTACAGTTATTTTCCGCATGTCAGATAATTATCCAGTAGGAAATATTTAAAGAGACACAGCTCACACACAAGGAACATGACAGTGAGGACTCAGAGTCCATCTTTGCATGCAGGGGTATTTGTTTCCAGTACTACGATTAGCAATCTACTCTTACTTGGGAAAGAACTGTCAACAGTAGTAATGCAATAATACACTACATGCCAGTGTGACTGCATATAACCTGGGATACTACCCATGTATGTAACAATTCACACAGATAAGAGTGTTGTACAAGCCATATATACTCAAGTGTCCCAGACAGGAGACTCACACACCTTGCTACTGTAATGACAGCACAAAGACACATGTTATGTACATGGCATTACATACACTTATTACAGATGTCATTACCCTGCTATGTTATCAGACTGGATGTGAGCACTGGTTACCAGGGCTAAGCCATGCTTAGCAGGTGTCAGCATTGCTGCAATATAACAGCTAAGCACATTAGTGCAAGGGGATGTCAAGTATGTATTGCAGGTCTATATGTAGACTGTTGCTACTGTAACAGAGATTGTCTTAACAGAAATGTTGTGTGTGGGAGGTCACATCTGCTATTGACATGTACGCCATCAGTTACTAACAGACATCCTAAGGTCATCATAGTACAGTAGCACTGATATCACAGTAATGATCCTTTGGACTACAGTAGAGATATGATCAATAAATGTGGACAGTCTGGCACACTCTGGTCAGTCCAGAAGTATACACAGATCCCCTTAGTGCGAGACATGTGGTCCAAGCCTGACAATGTGGAGGTTAACAGCCATGCAAATGGGTATATTACGTAAATACTGGACTACATATGCCCACACAGTTTATGCAGTCACACACTCCTGTCTGTCCTGACACATAATAACAGTGGTGCAGAGGTCACATGGCCACATACTACCCACTAGTTAGTGCCATACATCTGTACAGCATCCCACTGCTTTGTCAGAAATACATGACAGTTATGGTGGCCCGGCAGCAGTACATTTAGCAAATATCTGGACATAACATCACACTGGGTAATTACACTAAGTTAGTAGGCATGTAACAAAGCACTTTGCAAACTACAGGCAGACTGCCACAACACTGGCCTGTATTTCTTTTGGGGAAATGCACATGCACCTGCAAATATAACAGGCTCTACAGGCATGTCACAGCACAGAGTAACAGACACCTGTGTGAAAGTGCATACCCACAACCAATGTGAACACAGCCACAGACACATATGGTAAGCAAGTTTAATACTACAGTATATGGACTGTCTGATCAACACCATCCTCATATGTGCCACTCACACACTAACCCTACATATACTGGGCCATGACACAGTGTGGTCCAATGCCTGTTTGTGGTATGGGACAGGTCTGTGTTTGGCCATACAAACATGTAAGACAATAGGGTACCATACACTGGAGCAACATGTAACATTAGATAGAACAGGGCTAAGAGCAATGACATCTACCACAGTCTGTACACAGGCCAAGGTACGTATTCGCAATACACATACTGCCGATAATCACCATAAGTACACAGACCTCACTACTGTACACACAACCACAGAATGCCCAGGTTATGCCCTCAAATATAACCCCTACTATACATAACATGTCTAGCAGTCTGATATCTCACTGGCTTGTTATCAGGTATGATGTCAATAAATAATGGTGCACAGAACATACTGCATGACATATGTACAAAGGTTGCCAGACTAGTGGCTGGAGGCACAAACACAGGGCCAATATTGACATGTTGCTGTGATAACCTCATACATTTACTGTTGTAACAGGATTTGTTGTGACATATTTCCTATGAGGGATATGAAGTCAGTAACTCTCATGGCTGTCACCATGTACTTATTGCAATCCTCTGGCTATGCATCTGCAGTTCTAAGATAGGTAATCTGTGAGTAACACAGGACACATAAGACTCCAAACACTGGCCAGTCTGCAGATAGCCCCACAGGTGGGAGTTTCCTTAAACACATAACACTGTCATGATAGGTATTAAATCATGTAGACTAGCCATATCAACACAAACCCTGTTAAACCAACATTACTCCAAATGCAGAAGAACAGCACTTACATTCTGCAGTCATGCCTGGAAAATTCCCCTCCTGTTTGTTGGCCTGTCTCCACAGTGTATGTTGTTAGAGGTATATCCCACTACCATCTGTGATGCTGTTTGGCAAACATGGACATGAAGTCCTGCTCACAGTGAATGAAAAGGGCCAACACCCACATAATGTTCCTAGTTATAAGAGTGAGTTTTCATGCAATTGGCTATGGGAATGTTACCACAGCTGTCCCACATGCAATCAGCTAGTGGGGGAGAGGCCATCAGCTGATCATGAGCATCACTTACAAAATGCAAGCTGCTGCCTAAGCAAAGCAGATGCACTTCTCTGCATCCACCAGAGAGGGAGTGAGAGAGACAGACAGAGACAAAGTAAGACCAGGAAGGGGTGGGAGAGTAAAACCTAAGCATGTTTGTGTCACACACTTACCAGTACAGGGTTTCAAACCCCTGCCTGACTATGTATTGCTATTACTTGTCTATGCAGTTTTTGCATGTGCCACAGAGCTTACATGTCGGGGAGCTATCCAAAGGTATATTTGATGGTGAGTGACATCTGCAACAGTGATAAAGGAGGGATAAGGTAGGTGTAGTACACATGCCTGTCCACAAGAACAGGTGTCAAGCTCAACACAGCCACACTCTCTCAGGGACTCACACACATTATCACAGTTGGCAGGGTCAGTATTAAATTTCCTAACTAGCTAGTTTGCCACAGTACAGTAATATGCAGGTATCACATGCACCACTGGGGTTATCAGGATGATATGTGGGCAAAGGGTATGTAAAGGTGTCTGACATCACAAGGCATGCTTCAGTAGGCCAACGGGAGGTGTAGTGAGTGTGAATGACATCCGAATCATTATACTCCACACACACACAGACACAGATTTGCCAGTACTGACATGCATGGGCTCATTGCTTCACAGGTTGTGTAGTGGTTGACTGTGCCAGAAGGCTGTACAAGGCTAGGCAAAGGGTATTCCTTTGCATCAGGCCACATGACAATGGTCTGCAGTGTGGCTCAGGGGTGTAGTGTCTGGATTGGCTCACCCAGGAGGGTATTGTATTCACTATCCAGTCATATGAGTTACTATTGTGGGTGGCCAGTGCTGTGCAATACTTGACATGTATGTGTTCTATATTCCATAACATGGACACTGTCTGAGATGTGCACACATCCCACATGCATGTTCTGTGACATGTGGAAGTGTACCTGGGGTGTCTGGGGCATGTTGTGTAGACAGTTTGTTATCATCTGATGTGCCATTCCTGACCTCATGTGGTGAGAACTGGCAATGGACACCAGGTTGACCCTGCACCTACATTGACAGCATGATACAGGTATTCCCTAGTGTCAGTGGCATCTGTCCATACAGGGCATGTGTATAAGGCATGGTATGTCCTTTGTGGGGTACATTTGTTGGCTCTACAGTTGTTGCAGGCATCCAGTGGGGAAAATAGCGAAGGAGTACTGTATGCAATGATTTGCCTATTGTAGGGATGGGACAGGGTGCCATGTCCTCTGTAGTCCACTGCAATCACACCATGGTTACTATATGCGAGCAATATGCATAGTGGTTGTTGCCTAGCTGAGTGCATTTCTCTATGAGACATGGGTGGAGAGTGTTCCCTGGGTAATACAAGGGTTGCCTGTATTGTTACCTAAGACATGATGTCACATGTAGGGGTATGAATTGTCTACACCAGCATCTCTGCTGTTTGACATCTGTCATCCTTGTAGGGTGGACATTGTGATATATAATAGGCCCACCATATAAGAATGTTTCAAAACCCACTCCACAATGAGCCCTGTAATTACACACTCACAGCTCCATCCACACAGGATATGTATGACAAACACACACAAACACACACCAAGTCTCACAGTTGCCATGTCTGGGATTAGAACACCTAGTACATCGCACTACAGCATTATGCAGTGATAGCATGCACCATGGAGCTTACTGGGCTATTTTTCCCCAAAGGTATATTTCAAAGTGAATGACATCAGCAGGCTTGCCAAAGTAGGGCAATTGAAGTTGTAGTGAATGGCCTCAACACACACATTTTACAGTTGCCATGTCTGGGATTAGAACTCCTACCTAACTAGTACATTACACTACAGCAGCATGCAGTTATGGCACACCCCACAGAGCTTACTGGGCTACTGATTTCCCAAAGGTGTATTTCAAAGTGAATGACATCAGCAGGCTTGCCAAAGTAAGGCAATGGAAGTTGTAGTGACTGTGAATGGTCTCAAAAGCATTGATCCCTACACAAACAAACACAAATTTTTACAGTTGCAATGTCTGGGATTAGAACTCCTACCTAACTAGTACATCACACTACAGCATTACACAGTTCTACCACATGCCATGGAGCTTACTAGACTACTTCTTCCCCAAAGATGTATTTCAAAGTGAATGACATCAGCAGCCTTGCCAAGGTTGGACAATGGAACGTGTAGGTGATAGGTTCATAGGTTGATAATAGGCTATCGGCCCTAGGGCCTATACATGCCTAGCCATGACAATTCCTGGCTATGTCTTCCCACAATATGTATTTCCCTGGACCCTGTCTAGCAGGGCAACTGACATGATGCCCGGGGTCAATTTCCTATCTCCCACCAATTGCCCAGGTTCCTTTTGAAGAGGTCCAAAGAGGCACTCTGCTTGACATATATGGGCAGTCTATTCCAGAGTCTGAGGAGTCTCTGGGTCAGGAACACATCCCTCCAGCATGTATTGTTCATTGTGATGACAAGGTTTGCATCCCTGGAGCATGTGTCTGTAATGGTTTGGAATTCTTTAAGTGTAGCATGTCCAACAGCTGTGGGTTTGACATGGCATTGTATGTTAAGCAGAGATCACCTCTCAGTGCAAGACATGTGGCAGAGTATAGCTGGATGATTTTCAGATGGTCAGCATAGGGCATCTGGTTTAGGCCTGTGATTCTTTTAGTGAGGTATGTCTGCAGCCTTTCTAGTTGTTGCAGATGTCTTGTGAGGTACATACATAATGGGCCATTGTAGTCTGTACTGGGTCTACTGAGAGATGACAACAGTGGGATGATGGCCTACTTTTTCCTGGATGTAAAGCCCTTAGTGATGACATGTGCCACATAGGTGGATTTCCTGACTGTTGTGGCAATGTGGTTATCAAAGGTAAGACCACTGTCCACCTGTGTCCCTACGTCTCTTATCGCACTTTAGGTGTTTAGTGTACTGCCACCTATGTGGTACTTCATTTGTACATGTCCCTTCCCAAAGGGGATAACTATACATTTTTTGGCATTGATCTTGAGGCCATGGCTCAGGGACCAAGCATCTATTTCTGTAAGGCCCTTCTGTAGAATATCCATATCATGTGGGGATTCAGTACTGGCTCCCAGTGTGCAGTCATCAGCGACCTTTGTTTGCCAGAGTCCCTTAGTGTTGGACTGTACTTCAGAGCAGTAGATGCCAAACAAGGGTGGTCCCAGGACTGAACCTTGAGGTACTCCAACTGTCACTTGTCTCGTGCTAGAGTTAGTGTCACCTACATTTACAGTATGGGTTCTGTCAGTACAGCAGTTAGCAGTCCATCGGGTGACATAGGGATTAATAGCCATCTTGGTACATTTACCTATGATTCCAGACAGGGGGGTGGTATCAGAGGCCTTGGTGAGGTCCGGATAGGCAGTGTGAACCACCTTACCCTCATCCACAGCTCTGGAGACTGATTCAAAGTTGTCAATCAGGTTGAGGTGACATGTTTGGCCGTTCACAAACCCAACCCGTTTGTGGTCCAGTGTTTGTAGGTTGCCAATGCCTTTGTTTTAATTTCCATGATAATACATTCCATAGTCTTGCAGATCAGGCACGTCATACTGCTGGGGCTGTAGTTCCCAGGACCTAAGGTGGATCCCCCCTTGTGGACTGGGATAGCTGTAGCTGTGTGCCACATAGTGGGCACAAAGCCTGAGGTGTGGCTATGATTAGACATGGCACATAGGTGAGGTGACAGTTCATTTTGTAGTTCATGTAGTACACAGCCTGGGATGCTGACTGGTCCCATGGCTGCTGTTGTCTAAGCTCTGGAGAGTGTGCTTTTTACCTGTGTGGCTGTTATTACTGGAATCATACAATCTTTCAGTGTTGAGTTGGGCTCTTCCGAGGGTGGGAGGGGAGTGCATTTGGCACTGAATCGATCTGCCAGGATATTGGCAATATCCTTAGGAGCAGTATATTTAATACCATCCTGTTGTAGCTCAGAGCAGATCTGAGCATTGCCAGTTAGATTCTTGACATAGCTATAGAATGGCTTGCAGTTGTCTTTGGCATCTTTGGCTATATTATGTTTGTATGTAGCTTTGGTGTATGTTATGTGGGAACTCAGCTTCTTACTGTGTCTGGAAAGGGAGTATTTTGCATCCTGGAAATTCCCCCGTTTCTGCAACAGTTTTTCCTTTTGTTGTACAGTATGTTTAAGGCAGGGGGCCACCACATTGACTTCCTTTTCTTGGTGGGGAGCGTTTTGGTTCTATATTGGATGGCACGATTCATGCAAGAGTGGATGTGCTTGTACAGTGCCTTCATGTATGATTCAGCAGTCGTCCTTTCAGTTCCCATTTGCATGGGTGTTATGACGTTAGTCATGTCTGACATGTGTAGCATGACATTGGCTTTGGAGATATGTGTCATGGAGGTTTCCTTACTAGGGTGTAGGGGAGGGATTTGGATGTTAAGGGTGATTAGCTTATGGGCAGACCTGACCACCGATGGGGTGACCATAGGTGTGGAGCATTGATTTTCCATGTTGGTAATGACCAGGCCTCGGATATTTGAGCCCCTGGTGGGACTATGGGTTACTTGATCCAGGGCATTGGGAATTATGATTTCCAAGAACCGTTTGGCACATGTTTTGGTATACAAGTACTTTTCCCAGTTAATGGCAGGGTAGTGTAAATCATTCAGTATTATCATAATATTTCCCAGCATGTTTCAAAAGGTGTAGTGGGAATCTTGAGGCATGGTGGGGGATCTGTAGCAAGCTATACAATTTGGATTGCAGTCTGACCTAGTGTTAGTTGCACTGGGGTATTTCAGATGCATTCTGTTGGGCAAGTAGCCTGGTGGTGTGAATATCCTTGGAGAATATGGACACTTCTCCACCTTTATTGTTTTGGTCCTGGTTTGGTGGCCGACAGGTGTGGTGAGAGCTGTACCTAGTATTGCAGGGGTGCTCTCTGGAGCCTTGGATCAGGGCTCTATTACTGCACAGATATCAATGTTCTCCATTTTTAGGAGTGCCTAGTGACTGTGAATGGCCACAGAGCATTGATGCATACATGCATGCAACGAAACACACACACACACACACACACACACACACACACACACACACACACACACAGAGTTTTGCAGTTGCTGTGTCAGGGATTAGAACTCCTACCTAACTAGTATATCACACTACAGCATTACACAGTTTTAGGATGTGCCATGGAGATGACTGGGCTACTCTTTCCCCAAAGCTGTATTTCAAAGTGAATAACATTAGCAGCTCTGCCAAAGTAGGACATTTGAAATTGTAATGAGTGTGTATGGCCTCAAAAGCATTGATCCCTACACAGATAAACACACGCAAAGTTTTACAGTTGCCATGTCTGGGAATAGAACTCCTCCCTAACTAGTACATCATATTACAGCATTACACAATTATAGGATGCGCCATGGAGGTTACTGGGCTACTGTTTCCCCAAAAGTGTATTTCAAAATGAATGACATCAGCAGCCCTGCCAAAGTAGGGCATTTGAAATTGCAGTGAGTGTGAATGGCCTCAAAAGCATTGATCCCTCCACAGACAGACAGACACACACACACACACAAAGTTCTACAGTTGCCATGTCTGGGGATAGAACTCCTTCCTTACTAGTACATCACACTACAACATTATGCAGTTATAACATGCACCACAGAGCTTATAGGACTACCACCTCCCCAAAGGTGTATTTCAAGGTGAAGACATCAGCAGGCTTGCCATAGTAGGGCAATGGGGAGTTCAGTGTGTGTGCATGGGCCATAACCCATTCATCTTGAAGCAGACACACGACACTCAGGCACACACAGGTTTATATTTCACAGGTACGTGTATACAACTGCTAGATGACTACTGACTTGTACAGTCATGTTACACAGTTATCACAAGCACCACAGACACTATAGTGTTGAGGGATACCAGAGACAAATGTCTGCAGTGATTGACATTTGCACATCATGTGGTTTTAGCCAATTGGATGTGTACTGGCTGGGACAGGCCTCATGATGGGAGGCTCTTTGTCACTCTCTGTCACTCTCTTCCACACATCTAAGTATGTGTAATTTTGGCCTATTATAGTGTGTTATCCTTGGATATATGTGTGTATTCCTATCCAATGTGTGTGCAAAGCATGACTGGTGTTTATTGGGGAGTGTGTGCACAAACACCTGTGACTGTCAGATATGTATAGTCCACTGTTGTTGCCAGACATGGACTTCATTTCTGTAACTGTGGGAGCATGCCCGGTATGACCTTCTATATTGAATGTGTGAATCCATTCCAGGTAGGTTGTACTCCAGTGCAGGCTTTTGTGTTCTACACCTACAGCTAGAAACCTGTTTCTGCAGGTTATCTGTAGATCGGTTTACAATATGGGGGCAAAATGGGCAAAGGATAATGGGTTACTGTAGGTAATTGTGTCTGTGCTGCTTCTGCTACATGGTCTTGGTGTTAGCAGAGATATTCAGACATATGTGCTGTTTTACACTGTGATGTTTTATGTCATCAAGTACTGTCAGGTATACATATTTGCTTGCAGTAATGTCCTGGGGAACACAGGGTGAACACAGCTGTGTCCAGTATTGTGGTCTGCAGCCTACATATTCTTGCACAATCATGCCATTCTGGAGGGGAAGCTGCAGACACTTGCTGCTGGGTCTGTGTAAATGGTTCAATACCTTGGTACAGTGGTGGCTGAGGATCCCATGCTTGTACATCCATCGACGTGACAGTATGGCCATATCCTGCTGTGGCCATAACTCACAGCTGTACAAATTCACACAGGTTACCCAGAGGCAGGGGTCATAATTCTGGACATTGCCCCTTCACATTGTGGTTTATGAGCAGGTTTGTAGCCACCCATTCCTGTGTTTGCAGGCAGGGATATTATGTGCACA
Source organism: Protopterus annectens (assembly GCF_019279795.1). Lineage (NCBI taxonomy): Eukaryota > Metazoa > Chordata > Ceratodontiformes > Protopteridae > Protopterus > Protopterus annectens. Next base: position 1,300,069,455 of record NC_056725.1, on the reverse strand, counting down.
TGGCTGAGTTTCAGACTTCACACACTCCATGCCGTCCATGCTCCTACCCCCCTCTATTATTCTATCATCTTCCAAACATTATGCAAACATTATCTGATAAGTTTCCTATAGTTATCACCTCATCCCAGCAGTAATGTGGAGTTGGTCTACAGTTCATGCAGTAGGACATGGTGGACACGTTACTGGGATTTGTCCACATGGCCTTGCATTTGGGTTCTGTGGACTGTGTTATCTTGTTATTTGGGAGTCTATGACATAACATACATTTGCAGTACAGGTGAGACACAAGCCTTTGGCAGAGGACTGTAGGCCATTTGGTAGTGATGCAGGCCAGCTATAGCAGGCTGTTGCATTGTGTCACTCCTACAGTCCCAGACTGCAAGACACTATATTCCCCTGGGGTGACAGGATAGGTGTGCAAGGTGTTAATGCCAATACTTTCTGTCATTATTGATCCAGTGGTGTGGATGCTGGCAGGGTGCTGCTTACAGCTAGGGACACACCTGCATGGGACACCTGTTCTGCATGTTGCATTCTTTGGCTATTGCCATACAGAGGTGGGGTGACATTGTACTCATTCCCAACAGCAGGGATAAGACCAGAGAGGTACCTGTGGGTGATGGTGGAGTGATCTGGGTGCATGTGTGCTATGGAAACTACTTGCATCTGACTCACAGATAGGCATGGGACATTCCACTTATGCTGGCTTGGGCAGGGGCATCAGCAGTTTCTCAATACTTCATACCTGTGACCTTTGTGGTCTGCCAGTGTTTGGCCAGATGACATCAGTATTCCATACTACAAACTCAATTAATTCACTGCTAACCTGTATGTACAATTCCAAAGGTGTGTCCATTTGACAGTAACATATTATACACTTTCTGTCTGGGGTACTTCCACTTGTGTACTGTTTGCATGTCTGGGCCCACATTCATGCCATGTCCATCTTTCAGATGGTGACAGATATTACTTCCAAACATTTGCTATGACTTACTGCTGGATTGTGTTTTGCTGGGATGCATTGCTTTTGGCACTGTGGTTGTGAAAACTTGGCCCTGTCATCCTGTCATCGGCAGTACTGGCCAATGACCACCAGGACAAACCTCACCATGCCTACATACTGACCACTCTCACACAATATACAACACACACCAACTTAACACACACAGCCCTGCATATTGTATACATGCTACAATCTATCCTGCTACTTTGGCCGGCTCAGGTAATCTGTGCTCCAGTGTTATTATACCTACACATACATGTTACTACATTTCTACATAGGATTGGGGGGAGCACACCTGACACTTCTACACATTTGCTATGACTGTACTGGTATTTCAGGTACTCCATTTCATTCTGTATTCTGATCAATCATGCTGACTAGACGCATATCAGTGTACTACAGGTCTTAGGTTTGATTGACCTACATTTCAGTTTCAAACTTCTTGCCCTTCAGAACTAGCATCCCACTGCCTGACCTGTTTTATTCTGTCTGTGTAGGTCTGGAGGGGGGATGTTCTCCATATCTATCAATCAGAGGCCTTAGCACAGCCTTTGTTTGTGTTTGTCTATGGCCTGTCCTGCTGGCTGAGACTTTTGTTGGGTATGTGAGCCTCCCTGACTGGCATGTGTGTGTGTCCTACCACATTTCCTGCAGTGAGTTTTGCCACCTTGTCTAGTACTGGCTACTATGGTGACACCAGTATTTGTTACAGATTTCATGCTGCCACTATAGATGTCTGCTATCTGCTGGCATCCCATTCAGACACCCAATTCCCTTGCTTGCTCACATCCATACCATAGATACAAGTAACAAAATATACTACTCCATTTGGCAATTGATAGGGAGAGTGACTTACCATGTGGCTGTGCCAGTATTGAGGATTGTGCTGGAGGGGTGACTATGCTGGCTGCACATTGTACACTCCCTATACATAGTTAAGCGCAGGTAGTGTCATGTTTGGCATCCCTTTTAATGTATGTGAATTTCAGAGAGATGTGTCATTCCCTGAGTTCCTACCATGCCAGTGTATGTGCTATGCATTGCCTCTTTGCAATGGCCTGGGCATACTGGGCATGCCTCCTTCTGCCTACTGGGGCAGGCTCAGGTTGTTCCTCCTCCAAGTCACTCTGTGCCTGTGCAGGCCATGGCAATGGTGGAGGGCTGTGTGGCCTTGCCCCGTGCTGTTCCTGCTGCAGCTGTTTCCGCAGGATCATATTGTGTAGCATGGCAAATACAATGACAATTTAGGTACATGTAGCTGGTGAGTACTGCAAGGCCCCATTAAATATGTCCAGCACTGTAACTGTGACTTGAGCATCCCAAACACATGCTCTATTATGATTCTGGTCTATGCTTGTGCCTCATTATGAAGTTTTTATTCGGGGGTGTGTATGCATTTCTGATGAGTGTCATCAGCCACGGCTCCAGTGCGTAACTAGCTTCCCCCACTAGGTGGCCATAAGGGATGTCCCCATTGGCAAATCTCTGGCACAGCTGCATCATTTTCCAGATGTGGGAGTCGTGATAGCTTCCAGGGCAGCCAGCACACACATTCATTATAATGCCCTGGGCATCGCACACGACCTGGCAGTTGATGGAGGGGAAGCCCTTGCGGTTGATGTAGATCCTACCCCACTCATCAGGTCGTGCTTTGATGCATATGTGGGTGCATTCTATAGCACCCACTACCTCCGGGTATTCTGCTATTTGGTGGAAGAGACGCATATTGCTGGTCAATGCCTCACGGCTGTTGTGGAAATATATGTGCTGTGCTGACATGACATCCAGGAACTGGTGGAGTACCCCGGATGCTGATGCCTGTGAGATCCCCATGATATCCCCAGTTGGCCTTTGGAAGGTACCTGTGACTAGTATTCTTAGGCCTACACTGGTATGGGTTCCCCTCTGTCGGTTCTGTGTGTGAGGTGTGGCCGGCACAGTTCAATAATTTGCTGTAGGAGGTCCTGATAGGTTACCCTGGGTCTATACACTCTTCTCCTTCTCCTCACTGTTGGTTGGTCATCAGCATTCTCATCCTCACCACCCTCAGCCTCTTCCACATGTTGATTTATGATAGTTGCTGCAGCCCCTATCATTTTGTTGCTTTTGTTTGGTAAAATGTCCCTGCTTGTGTACACCAGTGGTATAGAGTTTGTGGGAAAAAACAGAGGGAAAGGTGTTTGCATAGTTTATAGTGGTGTGCTGGGCTGGGATGCCGCTGTGTAATTGGCGGATTCTGATACAATTCACCTGCCAGCTATGCTAGTTCTCCTCGATTACCTTCCTACTGCTGTTTTCCCTTCCCTTTCCCTTCCCATTGCCTTCCTGTTTAATTCCAGAGGCACGCCATGCAAACACAGTGCTCAGATGTTCACGGAGCTGCTATTTCTTGGCTTACTTTTTTTTCCTTTAAAACATGTTGCGTGGCGTGCACACCTGCTTAGGCAATGTAAAGAGTGCTTGGCAGTTTCAGAGACACCCCTTTGCTTAGCTATGCTAAGCTAAGGGCAAACCTAAGCAACAAGGCTCCAATAAGCTTACAGTATGCCTGACACACCCCTCTATGATGTCAGCAAGCTCTTAGGCTTGCACCATGGTCTTCCTGCACATACATGCTTGGGTACAGGCTAGACATGAGGGGGAATCTGGAATTCAGTATCATTCCCCTCATTTGCATAGGATTGCCTGCTAATGCCTAGTTACAAGTTTGACACCGAGCCTTCCCCCTTAGCAACCACTATTCACTGGCCATGTTATCTTCTGTGTGCCATTGAGTATAATGGCAAAACTATGATTTTTGGATAGATTGCTCATTTCAAGGTTATTTTTCTATTTTTGGGCTGTTCCCATTTGCGCGCCTCTGCCCTATGCTTAAACAGCCGAAATCGGCCAAAAAAAAAGTTATTTTTTTTATTTTTGCAACTGTTTTCCATGCCAATGGCCATATATTTGGCTGTTGGCATGCTTTACACATTATATACACCCTTTATTTGGAGCTGTCATGGCTCTGTATCGTAGTTTGCAGAAATGTACTCGGTTACTAACCGAGTGCATTTCTGCAGATTATACTAGTCCTGCACAGCTGGCTGCTAGCTTCCTGGATCACAAATTCACATCATTTTCATGGTTTTCACCTGCAAATGGGGTAATTTTCATACAGGAGCTGTGTCTGTGCAGGAATAGTGCAGGAGCACTCGTGCACATCCTGGGAGCTTATTCCTGGATTGCACGCCAGCCATATTGCCTGCAGCAGCTCTTAGACTATTCCTGCATGTTGTGCAGAGCTTGCTGAATCCTGGGGATTATCTTACATGACTCGTACAATCTGCATGAAATTCTGGGGAGATAAACATGGTGTGAGGACGTACATAATGCTGTGCACATGCCTTAGCAGTACAAGAATGAGCACTGAGAAGGATTGGTTGCTAACAGCTTCCAAATGTGAATGATTAGTTTTACTGCATAAATAATTAAGTGTTTCTCTCTCCCACCACACTGATGTACACTTACTGAAGGTGTGCCATGGAGCATCGAGTCAACAAAAACTCAGAGATGACATTGATTGACTTAGGAGATAACATTTTTAACAATTTTTTTACAAAATGCATATGACCTAACTGTGCCACTGAGAACAAAAGTCATCTGTAATTCATATGAAGTGCAGAGCAGTTTAATGTACAAAATCATATTCTCAAAATAAATCCACTGTAGCATTGAAAACATTTGTTACTATTGTGACAGGAATTATTAGCTTAACTAATATCCCATTCATCTACACAATTACTGGGAAATTACAAAAGATAACTGCGAGAACATGTTTTATCTTAGAATTTAATGTAAAGTGATGCAATATCACAGCTTGGATATAAGCAATCTACTTTCTTTTCTTAATAATATGCATGTCCATAAAGCAAATAGTGAAAATAATCTCAAATGTGTCATCTTAATGCCATGGTTTCATTAATCAGATCTTGAGAGGGTGCTGTTTGTGTGAAAGTAGTGCTGATTAATGTGCATATTTTCAGAGTTTAAGACAAAAAAGTGACAACATCACAAAGATACATTTAAAATATTTTATTTATTTATTGATTTATTTTAGTTTCATCCTTTTCTCACCACATTGCATTGCACACTATTTACTGACAGTGGTCACTAGCAGTGAACAATGCTTCACTTCCCAAGGCAAAAACTCAAAATTTAATTTGGGAGGACATCAGGAGAGTAAATGAGCCGGGCTCTGTTTTGCTGTCATCAGCACTCTGCACCATAATGAGTGAAGAAAATGCACCTATATCTCTGTGGCACAAGCTATAAATGCATTTGAGTTAGGAGCAACTGCAGAGATAATAGTGGGTTCAAATCTAGACTACAGATATTTTTACTTTTGGGGTCAGATTAAATATCGACATATGTTTTATATGAACTGAACAGCCTAAGTCTGTGTGATAAACGTTAAATATGTTGCTTATAGTCTTTGTGAGCTGCTGATATAAGTATTTTGTAGTTGGAAACTCAACTGTTATTATTATTAATAATACCATTTGATACACGTGATGTAAAATATGACAGTCTATACAGTGTGATAATAAAACATCAGCAAGACGGGGAATGTGGAAATATCACTTATATAAAATATGCTTGCTGGATTGTTGGATTACTTATCCATATCCCCAAGTAGTAATCATGATAGTAATGCATTACCTTTAAAATAATGTCATTACTTGTGTATGTTGTGTCAAAAATGAGCTAATCATATCTGCTACATGTTCTCTTTCTCAATAATTGGCACTACCTGAAGGCGTGGTGGTTATGACATGGCAGGAAAATGTTAAAAGGATGAGTGTGTAAGGTTAATGCCATAACTGCTCTGTTCATTGCTAAATGTTGTCATATAATTGTTTTATTTTTACTTATTTTTTTTTTAACTTCTGCATTTACACACAACTTGGCAGTGCACAATGACTGTTCAAATCTGAAGGCAAAAAATAAAAAATGTAACTTGGGCTCCATTCAGTAGCGCAAATGAGCCTGGTACTGTTGCACTACTGTCAGCAATATTTACAGTACTGAGTGAAGAAGTGCAACTGTCAATTACCTATCTCTGTGGCACAAGGTATAACTGCAGTGAGTTTGGAGAAAGAGTACTGGTAATGCAGTGTTCAAAAAGAGTTTACAGATGAATTTACTGGGAGGTTAGAATAAGTATTATCATGCAATTATCTTTACTGATGTAACAGTAAATACAAATGACAATTACAAACATGAATTTGGCAATACAACTGTCATTAATACATACATACATACATACATACATACAAATATTTCAAGCACAGGCATTAAAGCCCTTCTAGCTTGCCAATATACCAAAGCATTTGTTTCCATAATAAGTACCCAGGCTGTTCTTAAAAATATCTAAACTAGTACTTGCTTTAATATAACTTGGTAGTTTGTTCCATGCATTGGCAACTCTGTCAGAGAACCAATTAGTACACTTTTCATTCTTATCAAATCTTTTTTTTGATTTCTCCAAGTCTTTTGGGTTTCTAATACCATGACGGGAATGGACCCCATTCCTAAGTCAGAGTACGATTAAAGTTCATGAAATTAGTATTATTTCACTCTTTGATGTTAGCCAAAAGTGCTCTTCGCAGTACCCGCAATGTGCCCAGCAATGACTCCTCCTGCAATTCATATGGTGTTACATGAATTGGTAACATATCTAAATATGATTGCAAATTCTTTTTTTATAAGACCAGTTGCTCCTACTACTATTGGAACCATCTGGGAATCTTTCTTCCACATGGCTCTCATTTCTGCCTGCAGATCAAGGTATTGTACGACTTTGTGTCTCTCTGTATGCAAGACACTATAGTCACTAGGTGTGGCAATTTCAATGATCAATGCTACTTTTGTCTTCTTTTCTTGGATCAGTATGTCCTGTTTTCTAGCATCTATCTTTTGGACTGTTGGTATTGGGTGATCACATGTGATGTAAACTTCATCATTTTCTATGATTCTCTGTGGCTTATGTTTTCAATGTTTTTCAGCCACTTCGATACCATAATGTTTGCACAATCTCCAGTGCAAAATCTCACCACATTATTATGCCTTTCAGAATGTAGTCCCTCTGCCATTAGAGCATCACAACCAGCAATAAGGTGTGTAACTGTTTCCAACTTGGCTCCACAAAACCTACATATGTCTGTTTCTCCCACATGTCCAATGGACTTAGTAAACCAGCATGTACACAGCCCACTATCTTGGGCTGCCAATATTAACCTTTCATTTTTTTATGTAAATTCACCTCTCCTTAACCATTTCTGCATTTGTTCTTGATTAACATGAGGCTCTTCCAAAAGTTTTTTTATACTTGCAGCTATATTTAAGTTTTTTCCACATTTCTTGCCTTCTCATCTGATTCTTCACCTTATATTCTTTCTTTTCTTTTTTAGCACATTCAGTTGCTGCCTGGTTTTTATCCACTTCTGGTTTGATTTCCATTCCTGCTTGACGTCGATATGCTTTTGCTAAATTAAGCAGAGATGTCATCTTAGATTTATTCTCCTCATGTTTCAAAACTTTCACATTTGGATCTTGTGAGGTCAAGAGATATGTGTGGAGTCCCACAATTGCAGATCTATACATGTAATCAATTTCAAGGAGGCCCATCCCTCCTTCAGAATGGGGGATATATAATCTTGGTATACACCGATTTTTTTATAAATCATTTAGAGAGCATGAAGCATCCTTCTTGTTTTGATATCCAATCTATCCAACACTTTTTGGGGCCAGTCAATCACTCCAAAACTATAAGTTAGGACAGGAAGAGCAAATTGATTTATAGCTTGGATCTTGTTCCTAGGTGTCAATGCTGTTTTCAGGATTAATTTAAGTCTTCTAAAGTACTCCTTACTAAGCCTTATTCACATTTGTTCATGTTTTATTGCTGATCCTTCATCAATTCCCAAGTATTTATACACCCCCTCTTGCTCAAGTTCTTTTATATCACATTCTTGTCCCAAACTAATGTTTTCCTAGTGCTGCAATTTTCCTTTTTTAAAGGTTACTTTTGCACATTTATCAAGACCAAATGACATTCCGATATCATCTGAAAAAGTTTTGACAACCTGCAGCTGTGCTTTCAGTTCCTCATCTGATGAGCTATACAATTTTAAATCATCAACAAAGAGAAGATGAGAAGTCATTAGACTTTGTTGTTTTCTAGAAGCCAAATTGTAGCAATAGCCTAGGCTGTTAAGCAAGCAGCTTAATGGGTTAATGGCAAGGTAGAATAACAAGGGTGACAGAGAGTCAGCCTGGAATATCCCCCTTTGAATTTTTATCCCTGGGATAATAATCTGTCCTTTATCATGGATTAATTGCAAAGTGGTCTGCCACTGTTTCATGGTTACTATAATGTAATCAATCAGTGCAGGGTGTATCTTATACATTTTTAAGCACTCTTTTATCCATGAATGTGGGATATTATCAAATGCTTTTTGTAGTCAATCCATGCCATACTTAGGTTCTTCCCCTTCTTACAATTCTCCACTATAACATGTTCCATATGATTTTCTTTTATTGCCCTTTTGTTCTACTGCAATAATTGAGTTTTCTTCTAAATGACTATAAACTCTATCAGCGTCAATTCCCATGTATAGTCTGTATGTTGTCGGAAGACAAGTTATTGGTCTATAATTTTTAGGGTAGCTTGCAGGTTCACTCTTAAGTAAGAACATTGTTTTTCCTGTTGTTAACCAGTGAGGTGTGTGTTCAGGGTGCATATATAAATAGCGCTTATTCATGGCTAAATCATTGTGCAAAAAGTTAATACTTTAAGCGAAAAGTTAGGTACTGCATCTGGGCTGGGGTTTTCCAGTTAGAGGCTTTTCTCAACTTTATTTCAATCTCTCTAGTTGTTATTTCATCCCATTTAATATCCTGTACCTTTAAACTTCTTATTCTCTCTTTTACTTCTTCTGTCCATTTAGCATCTTTGTTATGTTCCACAGGATCTTCATAGATACTTCTCCAAAATGTATCTACTTCCTCTTTTTTTGGTGGTCTATCTATTTTTTTACCTTATTTCCCAGTTCTCTATAAAAGTTTTTTGGGTCATCAATAATTTATTTTGTGTTTTTCCCTTATATTTATCTTTGTATCTTCCAAGTCTTTCTGCCTGTTTTGTAATTTTTAGTTTGTTATCTCCAATAGTGCATAATAGATCCTGGTCTGTTAGAGCCCAAAGGTGGTGTGAAGAGGTGTCCAGGATTTTTGTGACACGCCTCATCAGTGCTTACAGCTCTAAGCTTCTGCAGGGGGAGTATACTGGGTCTAAATATGATGCTGAGTCTTTCAAATGGCTTGGTCAAGGCTGGGAATCCATGCACAAGAGAACAATGTTGTCACAATTAAAGAGGTGCAAGCAGGACTTCCTGAACTAATGGGAAGGTGAATTTATAACTGCAATCACCCCTGAGTTGTATAAGTATAGCAAACCATCACTAGTCAGTGATATAGCATGGATTTGCCTGCCAGTACATTTATTCCTCATGCTTCCATTTCTTGTCTTTTTTTTCTGTTCTGTGCAGCTGCTGAAATTATTTCTATATACAAAGATCAGGAGAGACTGACTCACCTCAGGGAGGCATGTGTTATGTATGCATTGGGTATGAATGGAAGCCAGATCATACTTTTTAGGGCATCAGTCCATAGCTTGAGTAGGCATACTTAACCTTTATATCAAGCATATATATCTGCTCTAATAGCTCTTGATAGTTGCACTGGGCAATGATTGCAACAACTTAACAATTTCACCAGCAGAAATTAGCTATTTCTACAGAACAGAATGTATACTTAATTACTGCAATATTAAATTACATTAAACATTCCATTTTCTCTATCTTTCTCTATATCTCTACAAAAATAAATAAATAATCAAAAATGGGCACCTATCCCACAAAAAATACACCCCATACATAGTTTTCCAGTCGACCATGTGTCTGCCTGACAAACTTGATCTGGTCCAATTGGCCATATAGCACCATTCTGTCATTGTCACCCAGTGCTGATGTGGTGACTATCCAAATTCATCAAATTCTGTTGACTTTCCTATATTTATGTCATGAATATATAGTTAGCTATGGTGTTCTATTATCCTGCACATTTCTCTGTTCCTTCCCTGTATTCTGCCCTCTGCTTGCCACCAATTTTCACCATTGTCCAATCAACTTCTTTTTCACATGCCTGGTCAAAACATGCACAACAAATATGGCAAGAAATGGCCCATAAAAAAGCCTTCACTTTCTGTCCTCATTATTTGAATGAAGCTTAGCATCATGCACCAATACTAAATGATGTTAAATGCCAGTTCATGTCCTATGTCAAAAACTTAAGATTTTAATTTCAACTACAGTAGTACAGCTATTGTTGCACAAATGTACATAACCCTGATGCTGTCATATAGAAATACATATTAAAAGCACTATTGTGAGACATGTACTGGGCTGCTGGATGTAATGTACATCTTATGGTATGTTACAGTTGTCATTACTGTGATGAAGTCTGATGCCTACATTCTCCCTTGTTGCAGTCAGTTGTCACTGTCTCTTCAAAGAGGTGATTTTAACATTATGAACTAAGAGTTCCTAAGTGGTGTATTGAGATAATTCACATTTCAGTAGACTGCTTTTTTTGCATAGTGGCAAAGGTTCTAATCCAGCACTAAGTCAGAACATTATTTAAAGTTTTATACTATGTGTGTCACTGTTGGTTAGATATGTTATTAACCCAACATTATTTTGCTTATGTGATAATCATGTTTATGCTTTCCTCCCACTGCTTGCTCCCTATTGGAAACACTTTATTGCACAGACCATAACAAATGTATTATGAGGAAAGCCTAAGAGTAAGTAGCACATCACATAGATGGTCAGAAATGGCCCAACAAATCTTTGTATGTCTCTCTCGCCCTGTCTCCATCCCTTTCTCTGTTCCCCTGCTGTCTCATCACTTTTTATTCTTGCATGTTTATTAGGCTGCTGGGTGTATGGTACATCTTATGGGATTTCACAATTGTCATTACTGTGATGAAGGCTAATGCATCCATTCTCCTTTGCTTCATTTTGTTGTCTGAATTTAACTTTGTAAACTAGAAGTTCCTGTATGATGTGCTGTGATAATATTCTGGTCTGTAGACTGCTTTTTGCATTGTTTCAAAAGTTTAAACCCAGAAGTACATAAAAATATTATTCTTGCTTTTTAAATATAACTGTTTTGTGTGAAGCTGTTAGCTGCATATTTTAATGCACCATTATCTTACTTCTGTCTTAATCTGTTTGATCCCTCTTGAGAACAATTTATTGTACAAATCATGACAGACTAATTATTGTGACAAGCTGATAGTAACACACCAGAAAGGTGCACAGAAATGGTGCATAAGAAACATTATTTATATAACTCTGACTCTGTCTCCCAATTTCTCTCTCCCCTTCTCTCTTCATTGCTTGTCCTCAATATTTGCTCAATGCATAGCACCTTGAAGCAATAGTAACTGTTAATAAGTGTCAGTTCATGTCTCATGGCAAAAACTGGGGAGTTTTTACCTTGGACTACTTTAGTCTGCCACTCCTCACATGACTATACTTAGGCTCGCTGTACTATGGAAAGGTAGGCTGATAGCACTGTGATGAGACACTTATCATATGTTGAACAGGCTGCAGAGTTGAATGTACACCATATGAAATGTTGCATTTGTCACTTTTGTTATGAAGTATGCTGCACACAAACATTTTTGCTCCATAGTGCTCCATAGTCTGGGATTACAACAGCATTAACATGCTTTTTCCCTTATGATTTCAAAATCAATCCCAAAATACTCACACCTTCCCAGAAATTACTGCAAGGGATTTTTCACATTCAGGGCTTTATGTGTTAAGAAGCATAGTACACTATTCACATCTGAAAAAAATATTGCTGCTATGCACAAATAAGGTGATAGGATGAATTTAGTTGCATTTCCATGCATTTTCTGAAGCCTACTAATTATTATATCTACATGTTGGTTATCATGTAACTACTGTGTTACTCAGTGATGTCATACAAATACATGTAATTGCATAAGAAACACTATAGCATGCTTGACATACATGGACAGTCACCGGTATGAGGGTTGTGTACATTTGCACCTGTATTATCCATATAATGATTACTTTATTGCAATTATCATGACAAATGTGTAAATCATGACACATAAAACATTAACATAACACACCTCTGTTCTGAATGTTATCAGAATTAGAACTGTTTGCATGTCAGTACTCCTTGATTGCATAAAGGTTGGCATGGTGCCCCACAGACTACTGTTAATTCCCATTCTAAATTCAATACTTTCAAATGTAATTATGCATATGATAATACTTTGTAATCAATTGTGCAAATGAGCTTTATAGCAGCACACTTCAGGGAATGATTTTGAAAAAAAAAAAAGAATGTAATGTAAGCGGCTTTTATTACTTTGTTATGGTATGATGGACTGTTGTACTTAAGATATGTGGATTTCACTGTGATGTTGACTGAACACTTCACTATCTTATAAGGTATGTGGATTTCACTGTGATGTTGACTGAACACTTCACTATCTTATAAGGTATGTGGATTTCACTGTGATGTTTGGTGAACACTTCACTATCTTCAGTTATGTCTTTACTCCAACACATATAAACTTGAAAATGATGTACAATGACGTGGGACCTTTTACATATATGTCATCATTGGTTATTAAGTAGAGCATTGTCATATTTTGGCATGTCTACTTGTGTTTACTCTGCAAATTGTCCAAGCATGACGAAATACATTTGAAACTGACACAACAAATGATTAGTATTTGCATGCAATCATTCTGAGCTGAGCACTCATGAATGATTACTTGTTTAGCCACTGTTTTATGATTGTCAACAAAACACCATACTGTGAAACAGCTATATGCCACTCACACTACCCCAACCCACAAATGACAAGATAGATAAGTTATCTGAGTAGTATGTAATAACTTGTGATCATCACATTGCTGTTACTTCTGCTTGTCAATACACATGCCTTCTCACCCAGACCTGTGATGCAGCACAGCAATGTGGTAATCCTTACAAATGTACATTATCATACATTTAAAATCAGATTTCTCCTGTGGTATTTGCAGTTGATAAAATGGACTCTAGTTTGTGTAGACAGGTAGTTGAATACAGCTTTGACTGAGTATCATGAGTGTGTGTCTGTGTGTGTGTGTGTGTGTGTGTGTGTGTGTGTGTGTGTGTGTGTGTGTGTGTGTGTGTGTGTGTGTGTTTGTGTGTGTGTGTATGTCTGTCTATCTGCATCTGCAATGCTGAGCAGAACTGGATTCATCCAAATATCGGATGTGTACATTTCCACAAACTTCTCTGCAACCCACTGATGAAGCCATCATTTCAAAGGTGCATTCCTCAGTGTAGAAGTCAAGACTTCTCCTGTGAAACTGTGCTCTGTAAATTGTGTAACTATATAAGTAGGTGGTTTGAATACAACAGTGTTGAACTTGTATGTGTGGCTCTAGTGTCATATTTACCTGACACTAGAGCCACACTTGTATATGTGGCTCTAGTGTCAGGTAAATATGACCTCAACAATAGATATGATGTGTACACTTCCACTCAGGAGAAATAATTAAACTGGGAAAGGGCTCCCCCATCACTTTCTCCCAATTTTTTCACAAAACATCTTCTCTGCAAATCCTCCATGTGCAACTAACAATGGGCAAAACTTCAATTCAAATTGTAGCTTGCTACAGATCACCCACCATGTCCCAGGACCCCCATTCTGCCTTTCTGGAAACACTGGGAAACATAAAGGTCCTACCAAACATCCTAATATTGGGTGATTTCAATTACCCAAACATTAACTGGGAGAACTACTCAAGTACTAACTCCCTTGCCCAACATTTTCTAGAATATATAAACTCAAATGCCCTGGTTCAACTGGTCAACACTCCCACCAGAGGTGACAATATATTGGACCTGGTCATCGCCAACATGGGCGACTGGTGTTCCACACCGGAGGTAAACCCTTCACTGGTTAGATCTGACCATAAACAAATCACTTTGGATATCCACATTCCACCCCCACCCCTGGACAAGGAAACCACCATGAAAAACTTTTCAAAAGCAAACTTCACGTTACTTAAGACCGAGGTGGAAAGTTTCAAAGCTCCCATGCTGAAAGATAATGCTGCCCAAGCTGCAAAATCCTTTACTAATGCATTCTACGGGCACCTACTACAAGAATGCATGGATTGTGCCATCCCAAGCAAAGCCAAGACTCATTCCACCAAGAAAAGGAAACCAGTCTGGTGGACTCCTGCCATAAACAAGCTGTACAATGAAAGGAGGAAACCAGTACAGAAATGAGTAAAATCCCAAGAAGGGAAGAATCCCTGATCAGTATCAGCAAGAAACTACGATCCCTCATAAAATCATTCAAGGCAAGCTTTGAAAGAAAATTTGCCAAGGACTCCAAAGATAACCACAAGGCATTCTTTAGCTATGTCAAGAATCTAAGTGGCAATGCTCAGATCTGCTCAGAGTTAGTGCAGAATGGCACAAAATACACTGATCCGACTGATATCACCAACATCCTGACAGACAGGTTCAGTGCAAACTTCAATCCCAAAAGAGCCCATAACCATACCAGAAGAATGTAGAGTCCCTGAAATCACAGACACTCAGGTTAAAATAGCCCTCTCCAAAGCCAAAAACACAGCATCAATGAGACCAGATGGTGTCCCAGGCTGCGTCCTACATGAGCTCAAAGATGAACTAACCCCTCACCTAAACACACTGCTCAAACTCAGCCTCTCCATAGGCTACATACCCATAGAGTGGCACACAGCAATGGTTATTCTGCTCCACAAAGGTGGAGCCACAACAGACTCTGTGAACTATCACCCTATAAGCCTGACTAGCATGGTCTGCAAGGCTATGGAGTGCATTATCATGGAACTCATTAACAGAGACATTGGAAACCTCCAAACACTGGACGCTACCTATTTCGGCTTTGTTAAGGGTAGATCATGCCTCCTAAACCTGGTGGACTTCTTTGAGACAGTTACCAAGGCTATAGATGAGGGAAAGGTGGTGCACACAGCCTACCTAGACCTCGCTAAGGCCTTCAACACCATTCCCCATTCTGGTATTATAGACAAGCTCACCAGCCTGAACATAAACCCCTATGTCACAAGATAGGTTGCCAACTTGTTCACAGACAGAACCCACATGGTGAGAGTTGTGGGAGCTAGGTCCAACTCTAAACCAGTTACAAGTGGCATTCCCCAGGGCTCAGTCCTAGGACTACTCCTGTTCAGCATATACTTCTCAGAGGTACAGGCAAGCACAGGAGGACTATGGCTGACCAAGTTCACAGACGACTGCAAACTATGGGGCTATAATTGACTCTCCAGCTGACACAGACATCCTCCAAAAGGGTCTCACTGAGACGGATACCTGGTGTCAAAATCATGGCCTCCAGCTAAATGCCAAAAACTGCATAGTCATCCCCTTTGGAAAAAACAAAGTACCCACAAACTACCACATAGGTGGTAGTCCCCTAAATACGGAAGACGTAATAAGGGATCTGGGGACCCAAGCAGATAGTAATCTCATCTTTAATAATCACTTGCCAAACTGGTTAGAAAATCCTTCTACGTGGCCAACCTAATCACAAAAGGGTTTGCATCCAGATCAAAAGAGGCCATTGTGCCCCTCTACTCATCACTCATCAGACCCATCGTAGAGTACAGTGCCCCATTTGGGATGTACCTTACAAAACACCTGCAACAGCTGGAAAGACCACAGAAGTACCTCACCAAGAGGATCACTGGCCTCAAACAGATGCCCTATGCAGCTCAACTGAAGAAACTCCAGCTGTACTCGGTGGCATATCGCCTACTCAGTGGTGATCTCTGCCTGACATACAAGGCCATGTCCAACCCAGAATTGATGGACATGCTCCACCTAAAGAAAACCATATCCCCTCGAGCCACACACTCTAGGGATCTAAACCTCACCACAACAATAAATAGGACATGCTAGAGGGACAGATTCCTGTTGCAGAGACTTCCCATGCTTTGGAACAAGATTCCAATCTACATTAGGCAGAGCTCCTCACTAACACTCTTCAAAAAAAACCTTGATGAGTGGATGGGAAATAGAAAGTTTACCCCGGGGATCACTTCTGTGGCTCTGCTGGACAGAGGCACAGGGAACTAATCTAAGGGGGCGGCAAAAGCCAACACATTTTTGCTAGGCTTATAAATGCCTTCAGGCAGATAGCCTAGTACCTACCTATGAACCTATGAACCTGATGAGGTCATCTTTTTCAAAAGTGCACTTTCTCACTGCTGGAGTCAGGCTTTTCCTGTGTTGCTTGCAGTTGTGATTGTTTAAATAGATAGGTAGATGGTTCAACTCTAACTAGCTTAAATACTGTGAATGTGTATATGTGCCTCTATTGTCAGCTTGAACTGGCTTCAGCAAAATATTTGTTGCATAGACTTCCATTTACAAGATATAATTACAATAGGAGAGTTCTCCCTCATTCTATTGTATTTTTAGCCAAAACACATTTTGTGAAACACACTGATGATATATTTTTTCAAATTAATACTACCTCAGTTTTACAATCAGATTTCTCCTGTGGCACTTGCTGTTGATACTGTGTTCTCTAGATTGTGTAACTATATAGGTTGGTGGCTCAAATCCAGCAGTGTTGAACTACTGCATATCTAGTCTCATATGAGTATGGCTTCAGCAACAGATCTGATATGTACACTTCCACTCAGGAGAAAATATTTACACTGAGAGTGCATTGCCACATCACTTTATTGCACTTTTAACACTAATATTTGTTCTGCTAAACACTGATGAGGTCATCCTTTCAAATGTGCTGTATCTCACACTTGGATTATAGGGCATTTCTTGTAGTGTTGGTGGTTGACACTGCATACTTTAGGTTGTATAACTTGATAGGTAGGTAGTTCAAATTCAGCATTGCTTAAATCATATGATTGTATGTATATGTCTCCACTGTCATGTAGAACTGGCTCCATCAAAAGATCCATTGTGAACACTTCTACTTAGGAGACAAATTTATACTGGGAGAGGGCTCCCCATCAACTTCTTGCATTTTTAGGCAAAGTCCATTTTCTGTAACACACTAATAAGATAGTGCTTTTAAAAGTGCATGGTCTCCTTGTTCTAATTAGACTTCTCCTGCAGTGCTTGATGCTGATACTGTGTTCTCTAGATTGTGTAGGCAGTTAGCTGGGTGGTTTGACTCTAGCAGTGAGTAGCTACTGTGAGTGTGTGTGTGTGTTTCTGTGCCTCTGTCATGCCATATCAAAATGACTTCACCAACATATATCATATGTAGCTATCTGGTGGTAACGGCCCCTCCCACCACATTCATTCCCTCTTAGGAGACACATTACCCTATTAAAACAATGATGATGGTTCTCATTCAAATGTGCCCTGTTACACTTGTAAACCAACATCTTGTATGGTGCTTGCAGTTCAAGAAATGTGCACTGGCTTGTGATCCTAGGTAGGCAGTTCAAAATGAGACAATACACCATTGACTTAGTTGTGTCAGTGTCTGTGTGTTTATGTGTGTGTGAATGTATAAGCAGGTAGGAGTGTTACCCACATACTTGATGTATACATGTTTAGCAGGAGAGGTCTGTTTCACTACTTTGTGTCCATTTTAGCAAAGACAAGCCCTTTGTTAAACACTAATGATGCCATTTGTTGAAATGTGCTTTATCTAAACCTCATGATTAGCCTTCTCAGGTAGCATGAGGAAGTGACTCAGTGCTATGTAGCCTGTTACTTTAGTAAGCCATGAGGTCACATCAGGGATTATCTTTGCATTGTGCTTCTACCATCACAGTGATGACTGCATTATGCGACATGCACGTTTGGGTACACCTACCATCATGCAATGTTTTGTGACAAGGATAAAGATCACATCACTCTTTTAACCAATTTACAGGTGCACATATGCCTTGTAGCAACACAATGATGTAATGCCATCAAATACACTCTACCTCCCAACTGTATTAAAACTTCTGTGGTGTGTGCACTCTACACAATAGCATGTATCTTATGTGCTCACATATGTTGGTGTTTGCAATCCACAGTGACTGAATATTATTAGTGTGTGTCAGTATACTGCTATGCATGAATTACATCCACCACAGCTGTAATGCATACAATTACCGTGGGAGAGGGCTCCCCCATTACTTTTACCTCAAACAACTGCTTTGCAATAATGATACTGTCATGACATCAAATATGTTCTGTCTTACTGTTGTGGCAATGCTTTGCCTGTGTGGTTAATACACACACATAGGACTCAACTTTTAAGAGGCCAGTGTGGAATACAAATCCTAGCAATGTATGACAAACAGTCAAAATATGGAGCACCCTATTTTTGCACTGTGCAAAACATGTCATTGCCATGGGGCTTGGTAGAACATTTGTAAAATTCAACAATACAAATTTGAGTCATATCCGAAACTTTTATTTTATAATCTGCAATACCATAACCACACCATAAGTACATGAAACAGCACTTCTGTACAAAATCAAAACTAAAATCTAATGGTCATTAATACCACTTACTACATTTACAACATTTTCTAAACAGATCTATTGCAAGTCACACAACTGATTCCATGTATACACTAAGTACATGAACAGCATCTTATGATACTTTACATGCATCAGATGGACACATTGCATGCTGTTGTGGCTTTCTTAGCACCATCTAAAACATCTTTTGGCAGCTTAACATCACAGCAGTCCAATTTTTCTTTCATTTTAACTGCTAATAAAGAGTTCAATGTTTTTACACTGAGAGACTGACGCAATTCAGTTTTCACTTTCCATACCATGCTAAATGCTCTTTCAGCTTGTGCGTTTGAGTGTGGCAAGCAAAGTAGGGTCATCATCAGGTGCTTAAAGAGTGACAGTTTCCCATCAATGCAAAGGTCCCTCAGAAGGTGGGCCCAGTACTTGGACACACATCCACTGGACCTGTCAGGTTCCCTGTGTCCTCACTCTAATACTGAGTAAATGCATCAATTAATTGTTCAGCCTACGCATCATTTTCACACACACGCAGATGGAAACCAACATCCCTGACAATTTTTTTTTTTTTCAAGTAAAATTTTATTTTCACATATTATAACAACAATACAGGTCATAAGAGAGTGTAGTAACATTTGTTAACGATTGACTGAACACAGATAATTGGCAGAGTAACATTATGCTGCCCTAGAGGGTATTACCTTTCCATATACATTCCTTGACAGTACTAATAGATCATTTCTTTGTAACTTGTAGAAAACAGACATTAGTTTACTGTTAACTCCAACCTAGAATCCTTACCGGATGAAATAATGTTTATACATCTGACAAGGTGATTTACAAGCAGTCCATGTTATCTTTAACTTAGGCCTTCTTGATGTATTTAATGTGTTTATTCTTATTGTAACGTATCGAGTAGTGCTTTCCAATAATTCTGGAAGTATGTAAGTTTCTTTTGACTTTTTGTAATAAATCTGCTTGCTAGTATGTATTTCGTGGCCAGACATTTTAAGTCTTTCCATGAAATTTTAGATCTGTCTAACCAGTTTTTAGCTATATAAAATTTCAGAAGGTCACTTAGTGTTATTATGATGTACTTTTTTATATAGGCCATATTCCCCGAGAATTATATGAAGTATTGCAGTTTCCCATGATAGAGTGGTCTTAGTGTAACCTTTTTTCTCCAATTTAGATCTTAGCGAATACCACAATTTGTATACATTCTTGCAACTCCAAAATACATGGAGTGTGTCAGCTACACTATTTGGACAAAGGGGACAGTAAGGGGAATGCATAGGGTCAATTTTATTTAGGAGGACAGGAGTATGGTATGCATTATTATTTATCACACTTTGAGTGTATATTCATTTTATAAATGGTGTCAGTTTCATGATGAGATTTATTGCTGACAGATTTTGTTTTGGGGTAATGCTGTTATTCAATACGTCCCAGTACTTGGAGTATAATAGTGAGTCCTGATACTTAATCTTTGTTATTAATCTGTAAGTATTG
This sequence comes from Protopterus annectens, assembly GCF_019279795.1. Classification (NCBI taxonomy): domain Eukaryota; kingdom Metazoa; phylum Chordata; order Ceratodontiformes; family Protopteridae; genus Protopterus; species Protopterus annectens. The sequence goes on along the minus strand of NC_056725.1, from coordinate 1,300,049,268 downwards.
GATAACATTTTAGACCTGAGAAGAAACATTTTTTGGAGCCGTTGGGATAGGGAAATATCCTGTTGTTTAATTTTGATATTTGAGGTTATTGAGTTAACTAAGAGCCTTATTTGTCTAATTATTATAATATAATTTTTATTTACTCTTAGGCTATTCCTAATGTTATCCATCAAAAGGTTTTTAAGTTGATGGAAGTCCCAAATTGTACATTTTTTATTATAGGGTATTGATCAAGATTGAGCATGGTGTTATTTATTCTTATACTTGAGTGGACTTGTTGTAGGAAGATAAGGTATCCTTGAGTTGTAGGGATGGTATTAGTTTCTGGAATAGTAGACATTTATTTTTAATAGTTGGGTGAATGTTAAATGACTTAAGGATCTTTGGAGTCATAAACGGTATAGCTATAGGGTTTATATTTGTTGAAATTAAGTGATGATAATATAATTTTATCCTCAGTGGGTACCATTCGTTGTTTGATGGGTCATAATTCATTATTTGGATAATGTGACTAGCATTTATAATTTCATAGTATAGTTGGAAGCCCGGTAGTCCAAGCCCCCCTTTCTCTTTAGGTAGCGTTAATCTGCAAAAACTTATTCTAGTACTTTTAGGATGCCATATGAATTTTGCTAGAAACATTTTCATTTTAGTAAAGAAATTATTTGGTATGTTAGTGTGATAGCATTTAGATGGTATAGGATTTTCAGGAGGTTATTCATTTTAATTGCATCCCTGACAAATCCCAAAGAAATGTCAATTTTTTTGGCAGGGTTAATAAGGAATTCAGCATCTTTTATTAAGTGATACTGCATGGGAAACATTTTAAACATTTTGTGAAACACTGCAGCATGAAAATCTGTAACTTTTTTTATTAAAGTTATATTCTATAACTGTGTCAGCAATATCTTCCTTATGGCTATTCATGAACTGTTTGACTTCATAGCCAATACACAACTCATTGTTTGGTAGAACAGAGCTACTGTCAGTCAACACTGAAACATCACCGTGTTTAATTAGTCTGACAGCAGCTGCAGGTCTTTGGTGTCTGCCAGCGTATGGCTGCAGGAGTTTATGCACAGTGGCATGCAATGTCTGTAGCTGAATTTCTTGACAATGAAGCTGAATGTTGAACTCCAATAAAGGTTCCAGTGCATACTTAAGGCTCTGCAGACAAAATATATGAATTTAGAGCTGGCCTCATGTCCAGGGTTCTGTTAATTACCTTCCTAAGACTCATGCCATCTAGAAGGTGCATGTCTAATACTCTTGAGGGGGTCAGTGTCTGTGAACAAAGCAAATTCTTGCAGTTTTGTTGTCTTTGCACACTGGAACTGAAACAGTACACATCTGATATAAGTTCTTCAACTGGTGAACATACCTCTCAATCTCTTACAACAAGAAATCTGGACAAAGCCATAAATAAAAGTGGGTCAAAGGCTCAAAAATAGGGACACCTTTTAAATATTGCTCTTACAAACTTAAAAAGTTGATAGAATAACAGGTTGTGCATTAGCATGAACTTCCTGAAGGATTGAAGTCTGAAACTCAAAAGAGTGTCATTATTTTCTAACTTCAGTCTTTAATGATTTACCAGTAATTTGCCAGAAAACCACAATTTTATGAAACAACCAAAAATATGAGGCAAAAATATGTACAGTTGAGAGTTATGCTGGTGAATGTAATGCTTTTACACCAGCCTTACTACATAGATCTGTCAGGTGGCACAGACACACCATGTTTATAATGGTGGGCTTCACTGCCTTTAAATGAATTAGCACTGAATTGTGTTTTCCAGTCATTGAGGCAGCATTGTCTGAAGAAAGGCCCACAATTTTGGAAACTGGAATGTTACATTTTGTCAGAGTGGACATTAAAGCATCAAATAATGCTTGTCCAGTTGCTGACACACATTCTGGCATATGAAGGAACCATATTACACTTTTGCCTGCCTTTTCATCAAAGTAACCAACATGGATCAGCAAAGGTCTGTCATCACCCATGTCTGTGCTTTAGTCCATATACACACAGAATTGTGATTTCTGGCTGTTGATAGCAGTGTTGTTCAGGTGATAAGGCCCCAGAACATCCCGTGCAATTCATGCTGCCTTCCTTGCTCCAAATGTCATTTTTCAGAGAATATTTTGATCCTGCCCACATTTCTTCATACATTTCAGGATGTGTTCTCCTGCTGCAAATGATAAGTTGTGTTTAGCAAGGAGAGACACAAACCAACCTCTGCCTCAGCCACCTTTATACTTGCTAAACTCTGAGGTCTGAGGAAATCTGCCATAGCCCTTTCAGCTGCATGCTTGCAATTCTACTTCATTTCTCACTGCTGGCATATCTTTGCAGATCATGTCAGTCACCATGATGGATTGTGAAATCTGTGTTACAGGTCCTGCAGAAAATATATTTCACTCTGCGCCTACTCACAGAAAGCCATTCAAAGGCACTTATCCATCTTGGCTGAAAATATGTGTATCTCCTCTTCTTCTTTGGAGTGTGCCAACTACATCCATAACCCTGGCCTCATCATAATCTGGGCAGTCTGTACTTAGCAGGTTTGTAAAACAGCAGTGTTACTGAACAAAGACAAAGAAATGGGACTATACTGCAGAAAGAAAGAAAAAGCAGAGTCATCTCCTCAAAGTCAAAGATATGGGGCAATAGACCCACAACCTATCCACATCACTGGATATTTCCTGTCTTTGTACCATCTTCTCCTGCTCATCTCAGCTCCTTTTGCTAACTATAAAGGCCTTCATGATCATTTTACTCACTCCCTTGCTTTCCCGACAACACTTTCAATCCTCTGGTGCTCACTTGCTCACCTAACCAGTGTTGTAGAAGGGAAGAGTGATTTTCATTACAAAATGACATTTGCAGTATGCTCAAGGCACCCTTGATTCTATATTGTAAAAGTATCTGCAAGCACTGCACCTATGAGGAAAACATATAGGCAGTTAGAAGAATAAGAAAAATAAATGATCAGCAAAGCAAGGCATCCCAGGGTCAGTACAGTTTTTATTAATCCTTGACTAGCTAATTTGGCTGATTGATTGACTGACTGACTGACTGACTGACTGATGGACTAAATACACCAGTGAGTACAGGACTTTTATACAGTTCTTTAAATGTACATTGTGTCCTAAGTTGGTCATGCAAGTATTTTAAAAGTTGTTTTACAAGTTTTCCTTTTTTATAACAAGTACAGAGTAATCATTTCTTCCTTCAGTTTGCTTTGTCATCATATGTTCTTACTGCGTAATTGTCTTATCATAACATTTCTAATTAGAAAGAGTATTTATTATTGTTACAGCTGCAGTTTACATTATTGCTACTGTTGAATAATTCAGAATTAATGAAAATTTGCAACTTACAAAGTAATACAAAAGCTTAATAAAAACTTCATATAAAGTCTGCAGCATGTATATGCAAGGCATAACTGATCCTGTCATTCATTCTATAGATAATGTATGAAATAGAATAATATACATTTCCTGATTCTTTGATGTTTATGGCATATATGTACATTTTACAAATCATGTATTTTACATTATTTGCATTCTTTACACATATAGTTTAAGAATGTTTTGATAGAAATAGAAAAGTATTGATTAATACATGTTTTATACAACATATAGGTTCATAGGTTGGTACTAGGCTATCGACCCTAGGGCCTATACAAGCCTAGCCATAACAATTTCCTGCCTATTTCTTCCCACACTATTTACTTCCCTGGACCCCTGTCTAGCAGGGTGACTGACGTGATCCCCGGGATGAATTTCCTTTCTCCCATCCAATCATCAAGGTTCCTTTTGAAGAGGGCAAAAGAGGCACTCTGCTTGACATGTATGGGCAGTCTATTCCAGAATCTGGGGAGTCTCTGGGTCAGGAACCTATCCCTCCAGCATGTTTTGTTTATTGTGATGACAAGGTTTATATCCCTGGAGCATGTGGCTCTGAGGGATTGGGATTTCTTTAAGTGTAGCATGTCCAACAGCTCTGGGTTTGACATGGCCTTGTATGTTAAGCAGAGATCACCTCGGAGTAGACAATATGCGACAGAGTATAGCTGGAGTTTTTTAAGGCGGTCAGCATAGGGTTTCTGCTTTAGGCCTGTGATTCTTTTAGTGAGGTATTTCTGTGGCCTTTCCAGTTGTTGCAGATGTCTTGAGAGGTACATACCAAATGTGGCATTGTATTCTATAATGGGTCTAATGAGGGATGAGTACAGTGGGACAATGACCTCCTTTTTTCTGGATGAAAAGCCCTTAGTGATGAGGTGTGCCACATAGAAGGATTTCCTGACTGTTGTTGTGATGTGGTTATTGAAGGTGAGACCACTGTCCACCTGTGTCCCTAAGTCTCTTATCACACTTTTGGTGTTTAGTGTACTGCCACCTATATGGTAATTCACGGGTACATGTTTTTTTCCCAAAGGGGATAACTATACATTTCTTGGCATTGAGCTTGAGCCCATGGCTCTGGCACCAAGCATCAGTTTCTGTAAGGCCTTTTTGTAGAGTATCGACATCATTTGGGGATTCAATAATGGCTCCCAGTTTGCAGTCATCTGCGAACTTTGTTAGCCAGAGTTCCATAGTGTTGGCCTGTATGTACTTCTAATAGAAGAGCCATTCCTGCTGTTACAATACATCAGTGTGTATCAGTGTGTGACCCTTGTTTCCGGCTGCTGTGACCTTTCCATTCTATTTTTTCCTAACAAGTAGCTGAGCTAACAATTCTAAAAAACAACACTGTGAAGTCTTATAGCTAACTTGCATCTGTTGTCTGACATTTGATTATTAGAGGAATTATTTTCAACATAAATATTTGCTTATATTAATAATTATGCCTTGATAAAGAGAGGAATTATTCATAAGCACTATCTTATTTTGGCTGATGCTGTTTTAGCCAGGCATTGTATTTCCATGTAACTTTGTTTTATTTTATGTCACTGGCATTCACATAAAAGATTGTTTACACATGCTGTTCAGAGAAGATTTCTGTAAGCTGGTGTTCCAACATTGCTTGAGATCCCAATGCTATAACAGTTCCCCCTGAACAGACTTGAGAACTCATGTTTGTTGATTTTGTTTTGTGCATATTATCAAGTTTTATTGGTTCAGAGTACTTCATAAATCGTACAATGTCTTGGACCTGATCCATTTGGTCCACTGTCAAAACCTGTACTGCTTGCTGTCTTACACATTCAATTCCACACTTAATGACAACAATTACTAGGCTTATACATCGTAAAATGCCAACTATGACCAGTATAAGCTGCATTAGTTTTCCTCCCCAGCTACTGATAAAACTACTTAGCCAAGAGAACCATGATTCTTTTTCTATTTGCACTTTTTGAGCAACTTCCACAATTAGCTTGAGGTGACTCCTGATTTCAGGTTCATTATCAGGAATATGAGTACAACATTCCTCTCCTATTAATGCACAAGGACCTCCTTTACTAGCAAGAACCAAATCGAATGCCATGCGGTTTTGTAAGACAATAGTTCGCATGGCAGTCATTTCTAAAGTAACTTCTTCTATTGCTTTGAATGTACCATTACTTAATTCCTCAACAATCCTGACAATTTTCTAATTTCTCAAATAGCTTTCCCTGCTCCATAGAATGGAAAAACTGCTGCTCCTGAAAGGACATCATCTTCTACATCCATTTTTTCTATGTTAATATGACTTTTTAATCTAACATTTCTAATATTAGAATCAGGTAATGTTGTAGTATGTCTAATGATTGGAATTACATGTCCCAAATAACACAATACAGTCCAGTTCTCAGGAAGCCATTTGTAGGCTTTATTACCACATATGTAATATATGCCTGTTCAAATTGGAACCATCCATTTTGTAACCCAATGTGTAATTTTAGCTTTCTTAAATGTCCAGCAAGTTTCATTACTAAAATCCTCAAAACATTGTTCACTGGCATTTTGGGTAGCATAAATAATACTACAAGGACTTTTTGTAAACAAACATCAACAGTCACATTTGTATGGACAAGCCTCAAGAAAGGATGTGTCTTTGGGAAAGAGTTATTTCTTGGTACCTAGTCTTGATTTGTGAGGTTCAACATTTCCAGAAGGGTAAATGGAATAGGTCGTAATGGAATGCCACTGTTTGCATCTTTTGGTATCTCAGCACAGATCCAATATTGTTTAGCATTCAAGGTTTCTGAGTACATCTGCAGTGATTTGGTAAAGGTATTGAAGTTTATCTTTCCTTGTATGGATGAGTAAAAACTTGTCAGGATCACAATTAATATCAGGATTTCCATGATTCGATATTTTCTGGAAGAGAAAAGAATCATGTTCTTATTAGTTGTATCTGATATTATGTCCCTTTATGTCAGTTATTACATTTATAAGTTATTCAGTTTTCTCCCCTCCATTTTAATCTTTTAACATGATCTTTAGGAATCCAACCATTTTTTGGTGGCTGATTTTTTATATGGCTGGATTTGTACAGCCACTAACCCCACTTTGATAACAATGCAGGGTCCTACCCATTTTGAATCCCATTTACTTGTGTTTCCAAACTGATGGACCATTACAAGATCTCATTGTTACAATTGTACATCCCTCAGTTCCCAAATCTCATTTTGTTTACACAGTTGTATATTATGGGCTTGTCCAGCTTCCCAGACTCTCCCTTTTGCCCAGCTGATTTGGTCTTGGAGCTGGTCCCACAATTTTGTTTCTTCTAATGGTATCCCATAAGGGATTTCTCCTGCTTGTAAATTCATAGGCTGACCCATCATTAGTTCATGTGGAGTTAACCCACATCCCTGAGTAGAATTTCACATATTAATCAAAATGTTGGGTACATGTTTTACCCAATGATTCCCATACTAAGAAATCATTTTTTTAAGTCTTCCTTCAGAGTTCTATTAGCTCTTTCGACTTTTCCAGAACTCTGAGGATGGTAAGGTGTATGAAACCTTTGCTTAATTCCCCAAGTTTTACACATTTGTTTTGTCACTTTTCCAGTAAAGTGAGTGCCTTGATCACTATGTATTTCTAGGGGCACTCCCCATGTTGGAATGATCCTTTCACTTATTATTTCAACTACTGAGTTTGCATCTTCTTTTTTTGTTGGATGAGCTTCCACCAATCCAGTATATTCATCTATCAAAGTAAGTAAGAAACAAAACCCTCCTGTTGAAGAGGTCCTACAAAATCCATTTGTACCCTTTCCCAGGGTCCCAATGCTTGTGGAAGTCTATATTGTTTTCTCCAATTTCGTTTTCTCACATTGTGCATGGCACATGTGACACATCTATCCACATGATTTTGGGTGTCTGTTGTCATTCCTTCCTATTTAAATCTAGAACTAACAATTTGTTGTAGTCTTTCCATTCCTGGATGACCTAGGAAATTATGATAATACGTTAACAACATTTTTCCTTTTTCAGGCTCAATTATTTGTACTCTCTGTAAAGGACCTTTTTTGAATTCTCCTGGTACCGACCAATGTTCTGTAAATCTAACCCATTTCCATTCACTTCCTTGTATTATCTCAAATTCTTCTATTTTCTCTTTCTTAATGATGTCTGGCTATTCTCTTAGAATTTTTACTAAGCTTCCTAACTGCTGATTATCTTTGTTTGTTTTTGCATTTAAGGTCATATGAGCACCTTGTTCAAATTCAGGACCCCACAATGGCTTAATTTCATCTGTTCCTGTCGCTGTTAATCCACATGCAGTAGGAGTTATGATGATCCCATCACACTGGATTTGAGTAATTTTACCTACCTTACTCTCCACTCTATGTTCATACTCTTTACACTGATCTTTGCAAAAGTAAGCTGTACAATGTAAAAGTAAAGGATTTAGAGGTAAGTCCATTTGTATTTGGCACTTATTTAAAATATTTTGTACCATTTCCCTTATTTGTTTTTCTTCCATATCATTTGTTTCCCATGCCCAGTATTGAGGAACATTTTGCATTGGATAAGTTTCTTTGGAGTCAAGGGCCCCTTCTTTTACTAGCTGATCTACTATTTTATTAGCAGGACTGTGTACCTCATGTTTGGTGTGAGCTTTGACTTTATTTATACTCACCGTAGAAGGATTGTCATCTTTTATCAAACTTCAAATTTCTGTCAACACTTCCTGATGACTGATTGGTTTACCATCAGCTGTAATCAAACATCTTCTTGCCCAAATGGAAAGAGATGATGTTAAGACTCGGACTACATATTCACTGCCTGTATAAATGTTTACAGGTCTGGGCAATAGCAAGGCTTGTTTAACTGCTTTTAGTTCAGCTCTTTGTGCTGAGCATCCCCCTGGGAGACTATCCTTCTTGTATTCTTTAGTCTCTGCATTGTATATTGCCCATTCTGTCACAAAGCACCCTCTTTCAGAGCTCCAAAATCTGGATCCATCTGTATACAATTCTGATGCACCTTCAATAGTTTTGGTGCCCACCCTTAAGTGTTCCTCTTCATTTTCTAAGTCAGGACACTCATGAGATTTCCCTTGGTAATTAAACAGTTCTGGTAAAAACTTAATCCAAGGGATTTCTACTCTGATTCCTCCTTCCTGACTTGTCAGACTTGCAGTGATTCTACCAAGTTGTGCATTATTCATGCCCTTTGGATTTTCTTCTAACATGTATTTCACTGGAGTATGTTTGGTCTGTTGCACAACTGGAGAGCCCTGAATCATATGGCATGTTACTTCAGTACACCATTCTGCTATGATGGCTTGCTTCTCACATTCTCTCATTCCTTTCTCAACTAGACTCATAGCTCGGGAATAATAACCCAAAACCTGATATTGAGATCCTCTTTTTTGCAACGCTGTGGCCATCATAGTTAGACCATTGTGTCCGAACTGTATGATAAACTCTTTATCTCTTTCTGGGACAGCCAAAGCAGGTGCAGAAATGAGTTCTTTCTTGACCTTCAAGAAAGCTGCTCATCATTCCAACTGAGAATTTCATCTCATTTTGTGTTTCCTTTAAGCATATCAGTCAAGGGTTTTGCTTTTCCTGTATAATCTGGTATCCATTCTCTTGAGAATTCAAAGATTCCTAGGGCTTGCTTTAACCCTGTGACAGTAACTCGAATTGGTAACTGCCTGATTAGGTGCTTTTTGTCTTCACTAATGTTTCTTTGTCCTGCTGATACCGTGACACTCAAGAAGGTAACATAATCTTTCATAAACTGACTCTTTTTAGGGTTCAGTTTTAATCCTGATTGTCTTATTGCTTGGAAAATTTCTGCTAATGCATTTAAGTGCTGCTTTCCAGTTTCTGTTCCTACAAGTATGTCATCCATGTATTGAATAATAGAAGGTCTACATTGTAGAGGTTTTAGTATTTCCTGCATTTTATGATGAAAAACTGTTGGAGCATTATGAAAGCCCCGAGGCATTCTTGTCCAAGTATATTCTTGGCCTTCTACAATAAAAGCAAATTTCCATTATGAGTCTTTATCTAGAGAAATACTCCAGAAACCATTACTAACATCTAATGTGGAGAAAATTTTCATTTTTCCTTAATCTGAGCAATAAGATCAGGCATGCTTAATACTATTGGCAAAGAATGAGGTATCACTTTATTAAGTTCTCTGTAATCAACAGTAAGACAATAACATCCATCTGGCTTCTGTACATGCCAGTATGGACTGTTAGCTGGTGAATTAACTTTTCTCACTACCCATTGAGCTTCTAAAGCTTTCACAGTATTTAGTATTGCCTGTTCTGCCTCTTTCTTTACTGGATATTGTTTTATAGGTTTCATGGGACTGCCTCTTACTTTAAGAATAAAGTCAGGGACTTGTCCACAATCATTCCTATGTTTGGCAAAAATATCCTGATAACAATAAATTAGACGAGCCAACTCTTGCCTTAGTGTTTTTAATAACTCAACTAAGTCATACTGCCCTGGGTCTTTGACACTGTATTTGCATAATACTTCAGATATGATTAATATTTCATTTAATGGTCCCTTAATCAATTCTCTGTTACACAAATCTATAATGCAACCACTTTGTTTTAAGATATCATTTTCAATGATGTTTTGCAGATGAGGACCTAATAACTATGCATACAGGAAGGTGTCTTCCCCATCTTTGGTTCTACAGGGAGACTTACTTGAGCTTGAGCTTTTTTTTCCTCCCAATCCTTGCAAATTTATCATTTTTGTTCCTAGGAATGTTCTTGTAGTAATACTAACTGTGGCACCTGTAGCTATTGAATACATATCTAAGTGGCCTCCTACCCAAATCTGATAATGTGGCCTCCCATCAGAGCCATTTTTTAGGGTGGCCATGGAGACCCAAAATTCCTAACTGGATAAGAAAGGATTTCTTTTCAAGATTTTCCAATTTTCCAGAAGAGCTTGAGGAACTCCATCCCTATTTATTTTTTCTTTCTCTTCCTGTTTTCTGTTATGATTAGGTCCTTGTCCAGCTCGACCCCCACCTCATGACCAGCAATCCTTGGCTAAATGTCTTTCTTTCTTACAATTCTGGCATTTTACTTTGCACTTTCCTTTATTGATTGCTTTATCACAGGTTTGATTTACCTCCCCTTCATTAACATATACTGTTTTAACTTATTTTGGTTTATCTGTTGATTCTTTCCTCATTTCCCAAAGTGATAAAGCTTTATACAAATCATCATATGTACAAAGTTGACCCCTTACTAGGACGGCCCTTTTCAACCAAATTGATAATCCTTCTAACACTGTTTCTAGAAAGGCTGGGTTATCCATTTCAGGCTTTCCTTGACCACTATACAATCTGTAACCACCCCATTGTCTGTGAATATATTCATCTAAATCTTCTCTCTCTCCTAACTTTATTTAATTTATTTTTCCCCAGTCAACTCTAGGATGAGGTGACATATCTTATAGAAATTCTTGAATGTCATTCCAATTGGCCTTACCTTCCCAAATTTTTTTAATGACTTTTTTCACAACTGGCATCATTGCAATAGTTAGAGAACATAGGTCTTCTCTGGACCATCCAAATATTTTCAGTCCCTGCTCAAGTTTTTTCCTTCTGTCAGTCCAGAGTTCTTTATAGGGGTCCCATTTCCCCCCAAATATGTTAATGCTGCCTGTAATTTTTGAGGGGTATCTGTAAGTAGATCCACTACTATCTAATGTCTGTGTAACTGGACACATTGACTTTATTCCAATATTATGTTCCCATATTGGAGCAGTAGGAGTCACTGATAAAGTATAGCTAGATGTTGTGGCACTATTACATTGGGAACTGGATTTGAGAGGTATTTCTGTTAACTTATCCCAATCTGGTTCTGGCAGCTGATATCCCCATACAGAGGCTATTTGCCATACTCCTTTTATTCCTTCTAAAAGGCTTTTCCTAGCTTCTCCCCCCTCATCATCAACTTTTTGTCCAAGCTGTGTTCCCATTCTAACAGCTTCTTGCAAAGCTGTTTTTAATGCTTTTATTTTATGATCCCTAAATTCCACTTCTTTTACTAAATTAGCTAATTGTTTTTTCTATTCTCTCATGTCTTCTTCTAACTGTTCTATTTGATTAAATGTCTCTTTATATTGTTGTTCTCTTTCTTTAATTTCTTTATGTAAAGCTTTTAGTTCATCTGCTGTCTCTTTTACCTGTCTGATTCTTTTGCGCTCTCCTGTAAATGTGAACATCTTTTTGACAAAGCTTCCATAGATTTGTGTTGTTCTAATGTACACAAAAAACCTGTAGTAAAAGAGCTGGAATAAGTGTTTTCTTAGTAAAATCTCTTTTATTTTGATTTGGTTTTCCCCACTCTATAAATCCATAAATCAAAGAAGGCAGTTTATAAATAGGACTTCTCTTTTTCCATCCTTCAGATATCTTTTTTTCCCTTAACTTTTGTTGCTTCTGACTGACCCATTCATGAATAATATCTAATAAAAATGTGGATCTCCTGTTTGTAAATTCTCACTACCTTTACTATCTGCTTGGTTTATAATGTCTTCAAATCTGGGAAAATTAGGAGATACAATTAACATTAATGCCTTAGCTTTCTCTGAGGAATTTTTAGAATCTGGTATCTCTATTCCTTCAGAGAATGAAACAAAACTGTCAGATTTTTCTTGAGACCTTTCCTCACTAACACTTTCAGATTTCTCTTGAGACTTTTTTTCTTGATATGGTTTAGTAAATCTTAATAAATATCTCTTTCTAGATCTGGTTACATGTACTTTTTCTGGTATAAAATCCTGGTTTAAGTCTCTAATACTGTTACTTTTTAAATTCAGTTCCTCAGATCTAATAGTTTCTGGTTGCAATAACATCTGTGATGCCTTAGCCCTACCACATTTAAAAATGTTATTAACATGCACATTCCTCTAACTGAATGCCTCATAAATTACAGATTATACATGTAACGATAGGAGAACAAAGCTTTAGTGCAACAGAAAGATTAGAGTCTCACCCTATTTCAGCAGTGTGGAAATCCCTTCTTGGGAATTAGCTGCCCAGGCTTTTTTTTCCACCTTCCTTTTCCTGCAGATGAGACTCCATGGAGGAAAACTGATCCAACCTTTTCATAGTTTATTAGTTTCATAGTATAGTACTAGGCTATCTGCCCTGGGGCATTTGTAAGCCTAGCCATAGTGATGTGGCTTTTGCCACCCCATGAAATGGTACAAAAAATGTACAGGATAAATTTAGAATACTGTGCCTCTGTCTAGTAGTGACACAATGAAGGTCCCCCTTATATAATAGAATTAGTTTACTGTACCCCTGTCTAGCAGTGACACAGATGTGACCTCTGGGGTAAACTTACGATCTCCCATCCACTCATCAAGATTTCTCTTGAAGAGAGTCAGTGAGGGGCTCTGCCTAATACGAACTGGGATCTTGTTCTAAAGCATAGGAAGCCTCTGGGTTATGAATCTATCCCTCCAGCATGTCCTATTCATACTTGTGCCGAGGTTTAAGTCTTTAGCTCTCGTGGTCCTGATGGATTTGGATTTTTTGAGGTGGAGCATGTCCATCAGATCCTGATTGGACATGGCCTTCTACGTCAGGCAGAGATCACCTCTGAGCAGGCGGTATGCTACTGAATAGAGCTGAAGTTTCTTTAGTCTGGCAGAATAAGACATATGTTGGAGACCCTTGATCCTCTTGGTGAGGTACTTTTGTGGTCTCTCCAGCTGTTGCAAATGCTGGGTGCGGTACATACCAAATGGGGCATTGTACTCAATCATGGGTCTAATGAGGGAGGAATATAGGGGTACAATGACATCCTTGGATCTGGATGTGAATCCCTTCATGATGAGGTGTGCAAGGTAGAATGTTTTTCTAACCACTTTGGCAACGTGGGTGTCAAATGAGAGGTCGCTGTCGACTTGGGTCCCTAGGTCTCTGATTACTTTTTCCATACTCAGTGGGTTGCTGTCTATGTGATAATTTGTGGGTACTTTGTTTTTCCCAAAGGGGATGACTATACATTTTTTGGCATTTAGTTTAAGGCCGTGACTCCGGCACCAGTTGTCCATTTCTGTGAGGCCTTTTTGTAGGATGTGTGTGTCTGCTGGTGTATCGACTATGGCGCCTAGTTTGCAGTCATCTGCAAACTTTGTCAGCCACAGCCCTCCCATGTTTGCTTTAACATCTGAGAAATAAATGCCGAACAAGAGGGGTCCCAGGACAGATCCCTGTATGACACCACTTGTGACTGGCTTTGAGTCTGACATTGCTCCAGCGATTTTAACTTTATGGGTTCTGTCCTTTAGCCAGTTTGCAACCCATCTAGTGACATAAGGGTTTACTTTTAAGCTGTTGAGCTTATCTATGATGCCTGAGTGGGGTATTGTGTCGAAGGCCTTAGCCAAGTCCAGGTATGCTGTATGGACTGCTTTGCCCTCATCAATGGCTCTAGTGACTGTTTTGAAAAAGTCAACCAGGTTTAAAAGGCAGGATCTGCCCTTTACAAAGCCGAACTGGGTGGGGTCAAGTGTCTGTAGGTCCCCTATGTCTCTGTTTATGAGTTCCATAATGATTCTTTCCATAGCTTTGCAGACCAGGCTGGTTAAGCTTATGGGGCGGTAGTTTCCAGGGTCTGTAGAGGCACCCCCCTTGTGGAGTGGGACCACTGTTGCTGTACGCCAGTGTTCAGGTACATATCCCGAAGTAAGGCTAAGGTTAAATAGCATTTTTATGTGTGGGTTTAGCTCCTCTTGGAGTTCACATAACACGCAACCCGGGATACTGTCAGGTCTCATTGATGCTGTGTTTTTTGCTTTGTTTAGGGCAGTTCTCACTTGGACATCTGAGATGACAGGAAGATTACATTCAGCTGGGATAAGTATTTCTTCTTTTGGGGGTGAAGGAGGGGAGAAATTTGCACTGAACCTGTCAGCCAGAATGTTGGCAATATCTGTGGGTTCAGTCTATTTTTTGTTGTTGTGAACCAACTCTGAGCATATCTGAGGGTTTCCGCCCAGGTTTCTAACATAGCTGAAGAAGGCTTTGTGGTTATCTTTAGTGTCCTTAGCGATTTTTCTCTCAAAGTTGGCCTTGGATGTTTTTATGAGAGAACGTAGTTTTCTGCTAATGTTGATCAGAGATGTCTTCCCTTTATGGGATTTTGCTCTGACGTGCAGTAGCTTCCTTCTTTTGTTATACAATTTGTTTATGGCTGAGGTCCACCAGACAGGACGCTTACCTTTGGTGGAGAGGGACTTGGATTTGTTTGGGATTGCATGATCCATGCATTCTTGGAGATGTCCATAGAAAGCATTTGTGAAGGATTCGGCATTGTGGGATGTGGTATCCACTGGCACAGTGGGCTTAAAGGATACCATCTCAGTCTTAAGAAGAGTGAAGTCTGCTTTTGAGAAGTTTTTCACTGTGGTCTTTTGTGCTGGGGTGGAGGTGGGATATGTATATCCAGGGTGATTAGTTTGTGGTCAGATCTCACTAGTGAGGGGTATACTTCTGGTGTGGAGCATTTTGTCCCCATGTTTGTGATGATCAGGTCTAGTATATTATCTCCCCTGGTGGGAGAGGTGACTAGTTGTTCCAGTGCATTTGAATTTATGAATTCCAGGAACCTTTGGGCTAGGGTATTAGGGCTAGAATAATGTACCCAATCTATGTTTGGGTAGTTGAAGTCTCCCAGTATGATGGTATTTTGTGATACATTCATATCCTCCAATGTCTTCAGGAAGGCTGAGTGGGGTTCTTGAGACTGGGAGGGTGGTCTGTAACATGCTACCAGTTGTATAGCAGTTTTGCCTATGGTTAGTTCCACCTGTATGGTCTCTGATGCTTCATGTGTTGCTACTAACCTGGAGGTGTGGGTGTCCTTGATGAATATGGACACTCCCCCTCCCTTTGTGGTTCGGCCCGGGTTTTGGGGCCGAAAAGCATGATACGAGGTATAGCCTGGTAGTGCTGGGGTGCTCTCAGGAGCCTTGAACCAGTTTTCAGTTACTGCACAGACGTCGATGTTCTCCATGCTGAGGAGTGCATCAAGTGCCTGCATCTTGAGATTTAGACTTCTGGCATTGAGCAGCATCACCCTTAGTTTTTTTCCATTTTTGTTTTCTAAGGAGGTGGGTTTGTCTTTTGAGCCTTGCCTAAAAAAGGCACTATGGGGGTGGCAAGAGGCAATATCCGGAAGACCAGTGGTGACAGGTGTAAGCCATCCCTTGTGAAGCAACGTGGCTTGTCCAACATGTCATCCCAGGCAGACAGACATTGGATCCCCTTAGAATGACACCAGTACTTGAGTCAATTGTTAAAGCTGATCATCTTGTCTTTGTATTGTGGTATCATTCTTGGTGAGGGCAAGATGCTGCTCAGGGTCAGGGTCATACCAGCCTGGGCTACATAATCGGAGAGCTCCTCTATGTCTCTTTTCATGTAGTCCAGGGAGGTACGTTTCAGGTCATTCACACAAGCATGGACAATGACGGAGTCATATTTGTACTTGCTTTGGAGTGACTTGAGTGCATGTGTTATGTGGCGGATCCTAGATCCCGATAGACAGCTCACAGTCACCTTCTCCTTGTTCAGCCTGGTCAGTGGGACATCAGTGTGTCTGACTATAGAGTCACCTATTACTAGTGTATCAGGCAAGGTGTTTGGCCTTAAGGGCTGTGATTGGTTGACACACTGATTTATTGAAGTATGTGTTGCATGTGTTTTGTTTTGAGGTGGTGGATTTTTGGATGTCTGCTTTGGGAGCCTCTGTTGTTTTGGTAAGTTTTTTATTAGAGCCTCCGAGTATGTCTTTGTGTTTTTATGTGTTTGGTTTGCAGTTGTGGTAGGACTATATGGGACTGGGATTGTTGTGTGCGTGGTTGCCATCTCCTCCTGTCTGGTCATGCCAGCCCTGAGTTGAGAGAGTTCAGCCTCCAGTTTGGCTATATAGTTGCATCTCTCACATGTATTTGTGTTTGTTGGGAGGAGGAAAGGGTTGTCTGTGTACATGAGACAATTGTAGCATTGTCTCAAGATACCCAGATTGACGAGCTGAATTGGAGACGACGCCAGTAATCTACCACTCGACATGCTAGAACAGTATAAGGGAGTGCTGTACCTTTAAAGGAAGTGGATATTCACAGGGGTGGTAAGTAGATGTAGTGTTTTACTTAGTATGAGAGTGCTTACTTAGTAGAGAGGTATTGAGAACAAGTGCTAGGCTTATAATATAGTGAGTAGTCTGGTTATACTAAGAGTAGAGCTTCCTTAAGGGAAAATTTGAAGAGCAGACTTGGCGGAGCCAGAAAAAGTTTAACCTTGTTTAACGGTGCGCTATCGCACAACCAGCAAAAGCCGTGCAAGCGATTTTAAACAGTGAACTACAAAAGAGCTAGAAATGGTCCAAAACAACCAATTACTACAGCTTCTTCTGCTGAGGTCACTTCCTACAGGGACAGGTAGGCTGCTCAAGGCTCCCCACTCCCACTGGTGAGCAAAGAAATTTCCTTCTATCCAAGTAAGGTAATGGACAACACAGGAACTACACCACAGCCCAGAATACAGCAATGCCTGTAAACTGGTCTAAACTAGTCGAGGAGCGGCAGGAAAACAAGGATTATTTTTTTGTTTTTTTGTTTTTTTGGTAGATACACACAGAAAATGCAGAAACAGTGATAAATTAGTTACACAGGCTAGCACACTTTAGTGGGCAGCCTCCACAGTTAAATTAAACAAACAAACAAACAAACTTTCGATCAAATTCGACTAAAATGTAACTTTAAGTGCAAATTTTAAAATAATGCAGCAAACAGTTAAAAAACAGTTCAAGCTAGTTCAGGGTAAGCTATAGAAGCTATTTCAAGTGAAAAAAAAGCAAAGATACTTAAATCCAGAAAGTAGTCACTTTTCTGAGTTCCCTGCTGCTAGGACCACTCTGCAGAACCACGAGGAGCTTGTCTGAGCAGTATAGCCAGAAAAAAACACACAGGGGCGGATTTTAAACAGTGAACTACAAAAGAGCTAGAAATGGTCCAAAACAACCAATTACTACAGCTTCTTGTGCTGAGGTCACTTCCTACAGGGACAGGTAGGATGCTCAAGGCTCCCCACTCCCACTGGTGAGCAAAGAAACCTCCTTCTATCCAAGTAAGGTAATGGACAACACAGGAACTACACCACAGCCCAGAATACAGCAATGCCTGTAAACTGGTCTAAACTAGTCGAGGAGAGGCGGGAAAACAAGGATTATTTTTTTGTTTTTTTGGTAGATACACACAGAAAATGCAGAAACAGTGATAAATTAGTTACACAGGCTAGCACACTTTAGTGGGCAGCCTCCACAGTTAAATTAAACAAACAAACAAACAAACTTTCGATCAAATTCGACTAAAATGTAACTTTAAGTGCAGATTTTAAAATAATGCAGCAAACAGTTAAAAAACAGTTCAAGCTAGTTCAGGGTAAGCTACAAAAGCTATTCCAAGTGAAAAAAGCAAAGATACTTAAATCCAGAAAGAAGTCGCTTTTCTGAGTTCCCTGCTGCTAGGACCACTCTGCAGAACCACGAGGAGCTTGTCTGAGCATGATTATTTTTGTTTTTCCTTTACTCCACTGAGGAAAACTGATCCAACCTTTTGGATTCTTTTTGTTCTTCCTTCACCCGCTGACTTTTAATAGCCAAGGCCTTTCTGCAATATTTCAACTTTACTTCAACTTTCCAACCTTTGCACTTTATGCTTTGCTTTCTGCCAGGTTTCGGCACCAAAACTGTAAAAATATCTGCAAGCACTGCACCTATGAGGAAAAAAAATCAGATATTTAACCACAAAAAGCAAACAAAGCATAAAGGCAGACATACCATATCCCAACAACAAACATCTGTAGAACAAGAAATCCTAATATCCTACTTTAAAATTCAAACAGCACACTTTAACTGAAGGAAGTATACAAAGACTGCAGTGATACTAGCATGAATGTGCTTAGTTTCCAGTTGTGGAAACACTACTGGAAAGTAATGCCATTGTGAGTAAGGATAAACCAGAGCAGAATGAGGGACAAATCCAGACTTAATAAAAAAACACAATATATTGCTACTATTAACCTGACGCATTGACAAAATAAGAGAATGTGAATTAATAAACATTTTCTGAAGCAGAAGTCTATAACTGTCATTATTAAATGACATGCACAACATTTTCTCCAAAAGATACCAGCATAGCTCTCAACGAATCAGGGACAAATCTAGAAATAATCAGGTACAATCAGACACACAAAGTATGAGTGAAACTTCAACAATTATTGGAATAAGAGAAAGTGAATTAATAAACACTTTCTGAAACAAGATTATAATTTTAATTCTTGTTTAGTGCACAGTTGAAAAAATCAGCAACAAATCCAGAAATAATCAGGGACAGAGACACTGGAAACATTGATGGAACAAGAGAATGTAAGTTGTAATTCATCACCTTATCTGCAAACATCATTAGTTTTAGGAGGGTGGTAAAGGGACAGAGCTAACACTGTAGATAACAGCATGGAATAAGCAATACACAAATAAAGGAAACATTATAACTTCACATCAAATGACACCCTGGTATACTACAAGAACCACATCTTAACCCTGTGCACCAATTGCCAGAGAAAAGGATGTGGACATTTCAAATTCTGTGGTATCTTCTGGCTTTAGAGGTAGTTACCAGGATTGCACTCCAGGGAACCACTGAATAGCCCAGCTTAAATTCACAGTCCCTCTCTGATCCCTTAGTGTCCACCATATTTTCTACCACCTCTTTTGTCAGAAAAAACAAATGAAAAATGTCTTTAATATTATTTAGAACAGACAAATGAAAGCAAACACAGCATGATTATTTTATGTTAGCTAAAATCATCACAGCACTTAAAATAAAATTAAAACATACTAACTGCTGTTTTCCAACATGTAAGCAACTGTATTGCATTGCTGGGTGAGAAAACACAAACAATATACAACAAACTTTGGGCATTCCAGTGATTACATGAGAGTTTTCCTTGAGCAGTTCTAAGTCTTGGTGTTATGAACACAAATGAAACTTACGCTCAGAATAAAGTTCTGCTGCAAAACAAAACTGGATACCTTTAGCAACTAATTTTTGTGAAGCACCTTTCATACAAATAATGAGCATGCCTGTACACTGCAACAAATATCTCTCTCTCTCTCTCTCTCTCTATATATATATATATATATATATATATATATATATATATATATTAAAATAAAATAATAACCAAAGAACTATCAGTAGGATAACTAGTTAACGTATTATTACATCCATGTGGTGCAAATACTTGACAAGACAAATAAAAACAAAAGCATGGGATCTTCTATTGGTTTTACAATACATGCCCATAATAACAGGGTAGTAAGCATCCATTGCATGCCATGTCTAGCCTGACAAGCAAAATAAAAATTCCCTACCTCTTAACCTGTTGGGACAAGAAATCTGTACAAAGTCTGATATAATTCAAGGACAAAGGCTAGAAAGTAGGGATACATTTTAAATATTGCTTTTATAAACTTGGAAAGCTGCTAGAACAGGATTATTATGCATTGTTCTGAAGGATATGAAGTCTGAAATTCAAATGTGCTGTCATTATCTAATGACTTTAATCCTCAGATCATGATTTGCTAGAAAACCAGAAATTTTATGAGCAACAAACCCAAAATATGGACCTTCTGCAAAATTCTGGTTGAGGAATGCAACAAATCAGGGACAAATTCAGAAATAATCAGAACACAACAGTCAGACAATTAAAATTACTATTGATGTGCTGCTCGACCTGTTAGCCTAATAAATCTGTACAAAGCCTAATATAATTGTGGGGGGTGGGGCAAAGACCACAAAATAGAGATACACTCTAAATAATGTGACAAATCAGGGAGAAAGCCATAAATATTCAGAAATGGACAGAGTCATTACAACATACATTTTAAGTCACTTACCTCTGCCCCATACAAGAAAGCAGCTCAGTCCACAACAAAATTCAGGAGATAATAATCCAGTCCAAGGAAATAAGAAAATGCAATCAGCAGGAGTACAGTCAGCAAAAACAAATCTCAGACTTTTGGTTGGTGGTCTGCTAATCTCAGCACCTAACCCCCTGAAGTACTACAGACTCCTTTTTGGCACTGCCTCATCCTTCAGTTGCACTTGCACCACTCTCAGACCAGATTTACTGAATCCTTCCCATGGCATGAGTATCTTATTTATTTATTTCATTTATTTATTTATTTAACATTTGTTAACCGGGCTGGTCCAGCTGGATATATTTCCATTTTCAGTGGAGGCCCGGGGAGAAAAGCTCCAATTTCAACAACCATCACCAGAGCAAAAAAGGTTTAAAATTGAATACACATTAGTCTAATAGATAAAACATACATCAACAGCTCATTTTACAGCATATAAGTCTAGGGCAGTCCATAGACATTATTAGAGGTATCTTTAAAACCTAGGTAAAAATAGTTACACAGACAGTAACTTTCCTATGGTTAATTTACTAAACATATTATCAGAAAAATAGTTAGGGAAGAAAATGAGGAGGTATAAAGCAAAAGGCAGGAAATACTACCAACAGGGTACATTCTTAGCTAAGTAGAAAGGATAATAATTGTTGTCAAGTAGTAGAGATTATTTGAGTTGTCTCTAAAGTAGAGGGATAGCAGGAAAGAGAAGAGAAGAGTAGAGTGGCAAGAAATGACAAGAGATATCTAGAGATTCAGTCTGGGAAATAGCAAGGGCATAGCCAGTGATTTTTAAGATATTTCTTAAGATTTTGCTTAGAGAGAGAAAGGGATGGAAGTGCAGTAAGGTCAGAGGGCAAGAGGTTCCAATGTTTTCCAACAGTATTTGAGAAACGTGAGTCACCAGCTAAGTTGTTAGACTTGGTGGTCCTAGCTAGATGTTTATTGGAGGAGCGTAAGGAATCAAGGTTCCTGTAGGGTAATATAAGGTTGTTTAGTACTGGAGTATTGTTAGGTTGATAGAAGATTTTATGAGTGATGGTAAGTTGGGAAAGTAACAGAAGGTTTTTAGTTCTAGCCAATCTAGTTGACGAAGGTTAAGACAATGGTGAGTTCTATATGGGTTTCCAGTAGCAAATCTAGCAATACTATTATAGGAGTTGGATAGTTTGGTAAGATTATTTTTTTTTTAGATTAGTGTAAATGGGGGCTGCATACAATAGAGTTGAAATTAAATGGGAGTGTGCAATAGTCATTTTGGCAGTTGGAGTCAGGAAAGGTTGTATCCTATATAGGGAGCCCAGTTTTTTATTAACAGATTTAATAGTGTTATTAATGTGAATGTCAAAGGTGAGGTTATTATAGCAATAACCCACGCCTGGGTGTGGGTAATGCTGGATTTACCAACGGTTGGCATGATTTGGTCCCGAGGGCAAAGCCGAGGACCAAACAGCCAACCGTGGGTAAATACAGCATTACCACACCCAGAATTGTTATTGCTATTATACTATGACATTATTTAAGAAAAGAAACTATTACTTTTCTTAAATAATGGCATAGTATAATGCCTGATTACTGCCCTTCCGCAGATGTCTGGCATCCGCGGCAGTTGTGATGTACTGCGCAGTACATCAGAGTTGAGCAAAAACGGAGAAAGCAAGATCTCCGTTGCTTTTGTTACTTTTTTATGTTAAATGTGTTTAACATAGCGAGACAGTTTAAAATAAGCAACGGAGATGTCCATTGCTTATTTTAAAACTGTCTCGCCATGTTAAACCCATTTAACATAGCGAAAGTAAAAAGCAACGGAGATCTTGCTTTCTCCATTGCTTTTTTAAACTGTTCGCTATCTTAAATGGGTTTAGCATGAGACAGCTTTAAAATAAGCAACGGAGATCTCCGTTGCTTATTTTAAACTGTCTCGCCATGTTAAACCCATTTAACATAGCGAGACAGTGTTTTAAAGTAGTTATACTAATGGAAAAAGTCCGGGACGGACCTTTTTCCATTAGTATAACTTGATTTACAATGTGCACGTTGGCCAATCAGTGTGCACGTTTTGGGGGGGGTCATGGTATAATATCAATTGTAATACCTAATAGTTTGGTGGAAGTGTCTGGGGATATAAGGGTACCATTGCTAGATTGAATGGAGAAATCTATTGGGGGGGGGGTGCTGTTTGTTGTAAACAGTAGTAACTTGGTCTTTTTAGTGTTCAGAAGAAGGCACCGTTTAGAGAACCATGTCTCTATGGTGTTAAAAGTTGTCTGGGTTAGAGACTGCAGTTCAGAATAGAGTTGGCAGAGCATATTGTATACAGGTTGTTTGAGGAATGGCTATTTGAAGGTCATTGATGAATAATGAGAAAAGGAGAGGACCAAGAATGGAACTTTGAGAGACTCCCGGGGAAATAGGAAGGTGTGAAGATAGTTGATTGTCCCAAAGAACTGCTTGCTGTCTATTACTAAGGTAGGACTTAAACCAGAGAATTGCTTTGGTGTCTAGAGGGAGTGCGAGTGGCTTAGGCAAAGAATGTAGATATGGCACAGTAAGAGGGACACTTTTCTTTAGGTTTTATACTCCATGTTAGGGGAGCCATAGCCATTACAATAGGATACTGGTGTCATCCTTTCAAGTGTCCTTTCAAGTGTGCTTTCACGGCTTAGCAGATCTGCTTCTTTCTGTGGTATCTTCCTTCCTTCCTCAAACTCGCACTGGTTCAAGGTAATTGTCCTGCACCATGATGGCCTTTTTGAAAGCATTGCTCTGGAATAAAAACAATTACTAGTACGTCGTTGGTCATATATTTGGAAGCTCTCATTGGCTCCCATCCTCAGGAATAGTTACTTGATTGGTTCATATACTGCTATGGTGATTGATTGTAATTGTGATATACAAACCCAACAAGAACTATGTAGCACAGCCAATACTGTTCAATGTGGAACAGCAGAGCAGCTATTTGATTGGATTGTATGCAGCAATGCCGATTAGCAGTAATTGCAGTATACGAACCAATCAAAAGCTGTAAAGCAGAGCCAACGCTGTTCATTGTGGAATAGCGGAACAGTGGGTCCATTTATGGTCAAATGCTGAGTGTTCCACACAGTGTGGAACACTTGGCTGCTCAGAACAGGCAGTTCTGTAGCTTGTGGACTTACATAGCTGGTTGTTCATCTCCAACAAAGAACAAAATTATATGAGTGTACTGATGTCACTCATACAAAATTGCATCAAGTTATTTTTATCCAGTTGTATGCCTTTCAACAAATTGGGGATTTCATGCCAGTCAAGTAGGTGTTCTATGGTTCTTGTGGTGAGAGTGATAGTGCTTCTGAGGCACAAGCAGTTAATACTGACTTGTATAGCATATTTAAACAGACAGGTAATGATTTGAATCTAGCACTGTACATGTTTAAAACCATATGGGCAGAAAAGAGTGGCTTTGCCAACCAACAGTGATATTGGACTATTCATTGCTGTGTGAACAGTAATGTAGCTTCATCCTTCAAGCAAATTTGTACTGGATAAATTAACAACAAAAGCGCTTTCTTACTTCACATCTTGAAATATGTTACTTTTGACAACCTCCATTACTATCTCCTGATGCAGAAGCAGTTAATAGAAAGCTGTGTAGAGTCTGTAACATGATTGGCAGGGTGTTGAATCTGGCATGACCTGGCTGTCAGACCATTGTAACACGGAGGAGTGCGAGTGGCTTAGGCAAAGAATGTAGATATGGCACAGTAAGAGGGACACTTTTCTTTAGGTTTTACACTCCATGTTAGGGGAGCCATATCCATTACAATAGGATACTGGTGTCATCCTTTCAAGTGTGCTCTTCACGGCTTAGCAGATCTGCTTCTTTCTGTGGTATCAGTGGCTGATACACATCTCTCTGCAATCTGACCTTGCTATGTGTTCAAGTCTAGCAAGATACAATTGCTGAGTATGTCATTGAATGTTCACAGTCATTATTTATTTCCCCAATAATAAGGATCTGTGTTGCATAACTTCATACAAACATTTACATATAAATGTAATTCTTTTATTCATATTCAGGGGCCTATAAGATATGAGGATTATACATCATTTCATAATGTGTACTGTGCTGCAAAATCATCACAGAGTATGAGTGGGCCTGGTTATGCTAATTTCTTGCGTCTTTTGTGTTGTATTGCATAGTTGGTGATATCATAGTCTTTGCTGTACTTCCTTGTGAGCATGCCCAGTATAATGATGTAATGAATGCAAGTCATTTAGCACAAAGCATATTAAGTAATCAACGTCCTGAGACAGTTCTTATCAGCTACTCCCCTTTGTCAAAATGTAACTGAATTAGCCTATGGATGGTTTGCTTTGCCAGTGTCCACCTAAGAGTTATTAACCTATAGGAAGAGGATAACAACATTGGTCAAAGGCCAGTGTGGACAGTTGTTATATGTGCAATGTAAATCTTCAACAGATCAGTTAGTAATACACATCAATGTTTCACCTGGGTGTGACATATGTTACTGTAGTGTCATACAGGTCTTAGTAATATTTTTAACAAGAATCACTTCAGGACTAAATATCAGTCACAATATACTGCATTCACATGTGTTCTTTGATACATTAATTTAAGTCAGCCTGTAAACTGTGGCACTTGTACCAGGAATGACACACATATCACTGATTACAGTACCACAAATGCATCATACTCAAATAATTGTAATCTGATGTTTGTTAGATTTGCCCGGTAGCCGATGTGTTAACAGAATAATGCTAGCCCAGAATTTTATTTTGTGAAGTCTTGTGTGGGTTACCTATCTATTTGTGTTATACACAGCCATGCATGCTCTGCATTCTGGTATACATCATGACATTCAGGGACCACAACCCATTTATCAGGGGACTGACAAGACTTGGTTGCACCTTGATTTATGTGCATGTGCACATATACCGCATAATCATGCCTCATTTTGCATGTCCATATGTCACATCTGGTATAGTTAGATAACTGTTATTATGTATATCAGAGCATTATTCCATTTATATCCTGGCCAAAGTGATACATCTTTTGTGTAAGTGTTATGTCTTTCTGTATTTTGCTACATACATGCATATATACATTCACACATCCATGAGAAGCCAAAAACTTGCTACAATTCACAACATGCTGAAAAAGTTACTTTTTTCATCCCTTAATTACAGTTATTGGAATGACTGCACAGGTGTCCATCATTCTTCTCCATATTTTCACATTGTCACAGGTATGTACACTGACATAACCTTATGTGTTTCCTTAAACCACATAAAGTAATAAAATGCTTAACTATCGTTTAACCAGGATCCGTCAATATTTTCGAAGTTTCACTACTTCGAACCCCACTTCACCGAGTCCACTTGCTCAAAGTAGTGAAACTTCGAACATTGACTTCGGCAGTCACACTACAGCGCGGAATGGGAATATTCACTTTTCCCCGCTGTAGTGCAATCTTGGAGTTGGTATATTTAAGTAGGGGGGTGTGGGGGGTGTAGGGGGCCTGCAAAAACATGTTTTAGTGTTTTTGTTGGGTAGCCCAGGGAACTAGACTTCAACAAAAGTGCACTTTCGTTTAAGTGGACTTTCGCTGAAGTGTAGGGTCTACTGCTCTATTTAAAAGAAGTGTATTTTCAGTGTAGAGCAGTAGACCCGTTTAACCTGCACATATGTTATAACATCAGCCATGTGGATGCCATTAATAACCTTGCAGGATACATTGCAATTACAGAGTACTTTCATACACCTGCCACAAAGGAGAAGCTAGGCAATTCTCAATATAATCATGTGAGTAACACAAATATTACTGAGCATGCCACAGAAAATGCATAGTGGTAGACATACATTTAGGCTTAATAACTGTATATACTAATGCATATATTTTACATTAATATACAACACATACTTGGCTAATGCATATTTAATTTTAAAATACCCTTTCTATGGTTGTAAGTGACCAGTGACAAAAAATGTCTCTTTCTAAAGGGCATACGAAAGTAGCATTAGGATTCTTTTTTTTTGTGCATGACAGGTGTGGAATACTTTCAGGATACACATCTGATGTGCAAAAGCTGCAATATATGCAAATATCCTCAAATGTATGAACTGCCTTTGCTAACTGTATGCTCAGCCCAGCAGTTCAAAATAATTTATCACATTTACTCCCCTTTGTTACACTGTAGTTTTGCGTCCCTCTCACATCCTTTATTAGCATTGCATTTTTATTTATGTACATGTCCCTAAGTGAACAGGATTATTTGCATAAATCAAAAATATTTAATTACCACTGTTTGTGTACTAATCACATTATATCTAAGTATGTTCTACTCATTTAGTTTCCCTTGCCTCTTAATTATGACTTTTAAGTTGCCTTTGCCTTATATTGTTTTGTCCACATGTACTCACTTGCTGGGTTTGCATGCATACACAACCTTTTTTTTATATTGTATTCTGGAGCCTCCATGCACCTGTTTGTGGTCATTGAAAGGTGTTCTGACTATGGACAGGTGGTGCTGAATGTATAGGCTTGCTGAGTGGCTTGCATATTCAGTGAGCACCACTGTATGCCACACTAACATGAACAGACCACATAGGCTTAATGTGATGTGTATACTCACATTAATGAATCCCAGGCTTAGATTATATGCTCTCCGGGTGATCAGTATTTTGCTCTAAAAGTCTAATTTGTTCTCTTTTCTGAAAATGTATGCACAATGGTTTCTTTTACCATATGCTATCTATGATTTGAAAGTAATGCATTAAAGTTCTTTTGGGGGCTTTTCCTTTTCCACAACATTTTCTTTATTGTTTTTCTTGATAGATGAGACATTGCTAGTTGCATAGTTTGGCAAATGAGGTTTGGGAACAAGCCAATTTGTCCAGGGACATCTTCAGTTGTGGGTCAGATAGGAATAGTAATGGGAGTTAGTGGAAGTAAGTGTAAGGAGGGGCTTAACTGGTTTTGTGTGAGAGTAACTGGGTAAGGGGTCAGATTTTGATATGAACTTGTTACAGTGTAGGATTATGTCCAAGAAGAATTGTAGGTACTTGGTAGTCAGGTAGGCCTTGGGTTAATATAGTATGAAGGAAGAGGTGGGTATAGTCATTTTTTTCTTCTTCTTCTTCTTCTCTCCCCCTCTCTTCGATTAGTTGTACTATTCGCTTGGTATTATACCCATTTCTGTTATTTATTGAAGTGTAGGGAGGTATTGCAATTTGCTCCTTGTCATTTAGGTTTCTGGGAGTTTTGATTTACTAGTTGTAGAGGGTGCCGGGTAAACCTGAGGGTTATGGTGGAGGACAGTTGCAGTTGTGAGTAGTTTGGCAAGATGGTATAAGAAGCGGATTTTCAGGCTTATAGGGCTGGGGTGCAAGTGAACTCATTTACTCATCGTATGGCTTGAGTTTGCAGTAGTTTCACTTAAATGATTTCGGAGGTGGTGGTGGTATAGTATTACTGGTGGTTCTGTGGTTGGTTGTTGCAGCTGAGTTGCAAGTGTCAGTTTAGGGTGCTTTTGTGTCCGTGAGGCAAAAAAATGGTTGCTTGCTGCACATGTGCAGTGTAGCATAAACTGTTACAGGGAGGGAGTGAAGTAACACTGAGGTACAGATGCATGGTGTACCTCTCAAGGGTGCTGATTCCTCATGAAGTAGGAGTTCAGTTCAAATTGTAAGTTTGTTGGGCATACTAGTTAAGGCTGGAGATCACAGACACAAGGTACAAAGTTTGATTGTGGCAACCAGTACTTCACTAAGCTGAAAATTGTCTTTCAGGGTAGTTGACTTAGTAGTCACCCATAATCTATGACTTGCCCACATTCTTCCCAAACGTTTCTGCCCTAAAGAAAATTCATGCTTGTGAAACCCTGTAGGTGATCTGCTTGAGTGGAAATGCTATGTTGTTTAGACTGATATTTTTTTTTTTTTTTTTGTTAATGGTGGCATTTTCTGGATTTCTTTCTCTGCAAGGTAAAGAGCGTGTGGTTCGTTTTAGCAGCTCACGGGGTTATAGCCAGGAGGAGTGCCTCTCAATTGTACAGGTTCACAGAATGTCCTGATTTAGTGACAGGCAGTCAGTTTAGACTTCATACCCTTCAGAAATTTATGATTACAGAGGCCGGTTATAGTAGTCTGTAAGGGTAATATTTAAAGTGTCTGTATCTTTAGGCATCAGTGGCCCATGCTTGGTGGCTTTGTCCAGATTTCTTGCTTTAAGAGGTTGTGATGATCAGGTGCAGTCCTTGTTAGGAACCTCACTGGACCATAGCCGTGAGGCTTAATGTTCTGCTGTGCAAAATATTCAGGTTGGGAAGGGTTGGTAGCTCATTACCGAGGGCTTTAGAAAATAATGACAGACATTTCAGATGTAGGCATCATATCCTATACAATGTTATGCTGTAGCAGTTATTGGATGAACAATCTGAGTTTGTAAGAGCAATATGTTAAGTGGCTCCTATTTGGCTCTTTCAGGCTGCTATTTTTGTTTTCAGAAGTCTCCCTCTCTTTCAGATGATTTACAGTTGTCTTTTCTTTTGCAGATGGTGGAAGCACAGAGCTTGCATCAACCAGTGGCCCAAAGGAACTGAACTTGGCAGGTGACGGACGCTGCTATGGTGGATGTTCCAGAAGCTGCAGTGGTGTGCAATGAGGTCACAAGTAATGATACATTGTTAGGTGCTCATTTAGGCATGTCAGAGTTGGTGCAGTTTGGCAGTAGTGTGTGGACAGATGAGGATGAGGTACATTAGGGGCAGGGTGAAGCAGGTGTTTAGGTTTGATTATGGGGAATTTGGAGTCATCCAAAGGTGGGGTGAAGTCTCAACAGTATGAGGTTGGGTTGGACTTTGGGATCCAGCCAGGTGATTAGCTAGCTAAGCAGGCCTTGGGGAAAAAAGGTGCTTTTGACCCCCTCACATACTGCTTTTAGTTAAAGTAAAGATCTGGAAGTGAGATTATGTCAATATTTTGAATTAATTGATGTGGATGGGGTTCAATGTCTGATGGTCAGAAACCACAAACAGTAAAGACTTTTGGTGGCTTTAGAGGCCTTAGGGCAGAGGAGGATAGGTAGACTCTGGCCAAGAAGATGGGACAACTGAGGGTTAGGGTTCATTTATTACATAGCAGTTTGGTTGGAGAAGGATACTGCCTTAGCCTTACCACTGTTGGCTTATTTTCTCATGATCTGCGAGGCACAGCGTATGTGGGTGGGGGTTGTGGTACTATCAGAGGTTTTGAAAGCAGAAGGTGGTGAATCAGTCACTATGATGGGATATGAGACATCCTGACATTTGGCTAACCACTATGGTAGATAGCGTTGGAGCTGTTAGCAGGGGGGTTATGTTGGGGGGGGGTTGGGATAGGGCTATGCCTGGCCTTTAATGCTGGGTGTTGCTCGGGGGTGGCATGTATGTTTCTCCACATCTGTTCAAAGTGTGTGGGTATGCATTCAGCTGTGTGAGAGGCAGACAGGAAGATATGTTGGGTAATTTGAGTTTGAAACACCCTGAATCAGGTGGGTTACCTTTGTCATTTCCTGGATTTCAGGGTAGTAGGGGTAGGGGAAATTTTTGGGAGTAGAGATGGGGAGTGTCCTTTTGTGGGTCAAAAGAAAGACTGTGGATGCATTTCCCTATTAATGTACAGGTATAGCATAAGCTGATCATGCAATTTCCTGATTTAGCAGTTGCAGACAAATTAATAGATAGGTTTTCTGAAGGATTTTCTATTAAATCAAGGGTGGGAGAGGAAGGGTCAGTTTGTAAGATTCTGCATTCCTTGCAGGGGAAGGAAGAGATTTTGGAAGGCTTGATGGAGTAGGAACGGTGGGCGGGTAGGTTATTGTGTCCATTTGATATTCCTACCTTTAACAGCTTTAAGGTTTCTCAGTAGGGGTTGGTTCCTATGAATGCAGCAGGGAATTTCATTTGATTCACCTTTTGTCTTATCCTGATGGGAATTCTGTGAATGATTTTATTTCAGGAGATAATGCAAAAGTCAGTTATCTGTCTTTGGATGATACAGTGTAGGTTATTCGGGAGTTTACATACCCATGGTTGGTGAAGGTAGATATTGAATCTGTTTTTCATTTATTACTAGTTTGGGAGGAAGAGTGGTCATGGTTGGTCATGGTAGTTGGGTTTAAGTTTTAGTTTGACAAGGCTATGCTGATGGGATACTCGGTGTCCTGTGCTACTTTAAGACATTTAGCACTGCTCTCCATTGGATTTGGCAGCAGCAGGTGGGCAGCCTGAAAGCTGTACATTATCTGGATGACTTCTTAAGAGTAGGTGAAGGGTTTGACGGAGCATTGGAAGGTATGTGTGTGTTTTTGGGGATGTGTGAGAAACTGGGTGTACCACTGGCTATGCAGAAGTTAGAAGGACTAAACAAGGCATTGTTTTTCTGGGATTACTAGTGGATGTAAGCCATGTTTTTTTTTTTTTTTACCAGATGCAAAGGTAACACATTTGAAAAAAAAGATTATGTGGGTGAAATCAAAGGACATGGTGCAGATTAAGGATGTCATGGAGCTCTTTGGCCTCCTGAATTTTGCATGTTGGGCAGTTCACTTGGGTCATCTCTTTTGTGTGTTCATGGCCTTTTAGTTGATTGGGGGAAAAACAATCACTGGGTGAAGGTCAATCATGTTGTGATTAATAAATTAAAATATTGTTCATGGATGCTGCTTGATAAGTAAAAGTAAGTGAGGTGAGGATGCTGCTTATTTGTTTAGGGCGAGTGGGGTTACACTGCCCTAGTAAATGGTTATATGGATATTCATGCTGGATTAATACATTAACATTTGTTCAATAAAGGTATGTTTATGGAAGTTTAACAAAGGTTGTGAAATGTTATTTGGTGTAGTGTGTTTATTGAAAGGGACTGGCACAAATGAGGTTTGGGAACAAACCAATTTGTCCAGGAACATCTTCGGCTGTGGGTCAGGTAATAGTAATGGGAGTTAAGATGGAAGTGGAAGAAAATTAGTTTGTGTGTTGGGGATGGAAGGACTAAATTGGGAAAGTAGGAGGGGTTGGAGGAAATGAGGTAAGTGTAAGGAGGGGCTTAACTGGTTTGTGTGTAACTGGGTAAGGGGGCAGATTTTGGCTTGCTACTCACCATCCCTTCCTCTTTTAGGAATATTGAGGATTGTGTGGTTATTTTATAGGTTTGGTGTTTAGGCGGAGAAGAGGGGCAGGCTAGTCCCTCTTCTATTCCCCCTCTGGTGTTGGATGTTTAATTCAATGAGTTGGGGAGTAAAAGTGAGTGGTGTGATGCTGCTTAATAGGTAAACATAAGTGTGCAGAGGTGAGAATGCTGCTTATTTGGGTAGGGTAAGCAGGGTTACACTGCCCTACTGAATTGTTATATGGATGTTCATGCTGTGATTAATAAATTAAAATATTGTTCAATAAAGTTATTTTTATGGGACAAATACTGTGGTAATCAACTAGCTTATCTAGGAGGCCTAGTTTATGTGGCAAAGTCACACAAAAAATCTAAGTTTATTGACTTGTCATCATATTGTTCAAGATGGACAAAAAAGAAAAAAAAATATTTCACATGCAGCTTTAACACCGAAGGGAAAAAAAAGTACCTGAATAGTGAAAAAGAAAGTTTGTGTTTGGGGGTAGGAGGGGCTCCACCCTAACACTCCAAGGACTACAAATATACTGCATCCATAGTCAAAAATGCAGGGGAAGTGTATTTAAGGACACAGTCTGTATAGTTGAATACACAGGGAAGCATTCAACTGTGAGGTAATGAGCCACAGGCAGCTGAACAGTGAGTAAATAAAAGAAAACCCATTGCTGCACTAACTGCAGTTTTAGATGGGTGTAATACTACATCGAGAGACTTTAGTGGGAGTTGTCAAGGCAGCAGAACTGATGTTACTAGTATTTTTTAAATGTGCTTTGGTCTTGAATTAGGCAGTTAATAATCAACATGCCAATGCAAAAAGGTTGTTCTCCTAAACAATGGGCATTATACTGCAAGAAGGTATAAACAAATGATGTTTTCATTCATGTGTTCATTTAGTATGAGAGCCAACACAGAATTTGGCTTAATTTAAATGATGATAAGCATGCTTCTATTAATTTAAGGCATCTTTTCTCAACGTTTTCAAACAAACTATCAAATAAGCTTGGAAATAAATGATTACAGAAAAGTATAAAATATTACCAGGAATGCAGGACTCTCTCACTGCTACAATGCTGTATAATAACTTACAATATCAGGAGCGCAGGACTCTTGCACTTCTCTATTGCTGTCTAAAATGTACACTATTAGAAATGCGGGACCTAGTTACCTGTCCAGTGCTGCCTAGAATTTACAATTTCAGAAGTGTAGGATTCTAGCATTTGTCCATTCCTGTCTCAAGCAAATATTATTAGAAATACAAGAACCCAGTACCCATACAGTGCTGCCTAGAATTTAAACTATCAGAACTCCAGGATTCTTGTACTTGAACAAATGTTGTCTCAAACTTATATTATCAGAAATGCAGGTCTCTCTCAGCTGTGCAATACTGTCTGAATTTTTTATTACCAGAAGTGCAGGAATTTCACACCTGTACAATGCTGTCTATATTTAAAATTACCAGTTGTGTAGGATTATTTCACCTTTACAAATGCTGTCTAGAACTTACATTATCAAAAGTGCAGAATTATTCTATCACCCGCACAATAGAAGTGCATGATTCTCTCAAATGTGCAGTGCTATCTGGAACTTATTTTATCATACATGCAGGGATGTCACTCTTCTACAATGCTGTCTAGATTTAACATTAATCAGTAGTGCAGGATACTTGCACCTGCACAAAAGATGTCTAGAACTTACATTATTGAAAGTGCAGAACTCTATCATCTGCACAATACCGTCTAGAACTTATATTATCAGCAGTGCATGATTCTCGGTCAGCTGTGCAATGCTATTTAGAAATTATATTACCAGAAGTGCAGGAATCTCACATTTGTATAATGCTGTCTATATTTAACTTTGTCAGAGGTGAAGGATTCTTGCATTTGTATAATGCAATGTCGATATTGCATTAGCAAAAGTGCAGGATTCTTGCACTTGTCCAAATGCTGTCTAGAATTTTCAGAAGTGCAGAATTCTATCATCTGCACAATACTGTCTAGAGTTTAATGCATGTTAACTGACTTATTTTTCTTTTATATAAGCAATATCTTCAAGCTACTACAGTATAAAAAAAAGAAAAATGCCTCATTACTTACAAATCATTTATGTCAGGAATTCAGCAATTTTTTTGATGTTTTTGCATACAAAGTAATAACTCTACCAATGACTTTTTAAACCTTTCACAGAAAGCATAAGTATACAGTGCCATGCAATGTACACTCACTGAACTCATTAAAAGGTTAAGAGAAAACCTTCTGATTCTTACTCGTCCACTGTAAATCAGAGCTTCAGCTTATTATGGGTTATCATCATTAAAATTCAAGAAATTTTAAAAGCTCAACAGTGAAACAAAAGACAAAGCAGGTTATTTAATTTGACCAAAGTTATTTTTTAACTTTTTTTTCAGGCTCTCTACCTCCACTACCCTCTGACATCTGTCCCCAAAATATAATATTCCTTCCTTCCTTCCTGTGCCTGTCATGAGAAGATGTCAGAAGAGACAAGCAAGAGACAGTGGTGGCTCATGACTTTCAACTGAAGGTTGAGGACTGCAGAAAAATGTGAATGGAGAGGCCAGTTGGAATAAGGGGTGCTATATTATGGCAAGTCAGTGACTACCTGTGATCAAACAACAGCTGGAGTTAGTCCCTAGCTCAGGTGACCCTCATGCTGTTTGATTGTGGATGTGTAGCAGCTTAATCAGGGCTGGATTTGTGAGTGCCGTAAGGTCAGGCGTAGGTCACCCCTTAATAGTCAGTAGGAGACAGTGTAAAGGGATAGGGCTTTT
Source organism: Protopterus annectens (assembly GCF_019279795.1). NCBI lineage: Eukaryota > Metazoa > Chordata > Ceratodontiformes > Protopteridae > Protopterus > Protopterus annectens. Next base: position 1,300,014,884 of record NC_056725.1, on the reverse strand, counting down.
AGTGTATCTGCATAATTTATATTGTTTACACACTGTGTTTTCTTTGTGAGGAACCTTTGAGGTCACTCCAGCTGCTGTAAGTGCCTAGTCAAGTACATACCAAATGGCACATTATACTCAATTATTGGTCTAATGAGGGCTGAGTACGGCGGGAGTATAATTTTCTTTGACCTGGATGCCATACCTTTACTTATAAATTGTGCCACATAGAAAGATTTCCTCACCACTGTGGATACATGGTGGTCAAAGTTCAGGCTACTGTTTATCTGTGTACCTAGATCTCTCACCTCTGAGCCTACTCTTAGGGGTATGCTATTGATGTTGTAATTTACAGGGGTATTTCACTTCCCAAAGTATATGATAGTACATTTTTTCACATTTAATTTTAGGCATGGTTCTGGCACTAATCATTTGTCTGATCTAGACCCTCCTGAAGGATATCTGCATCATTGGGTGATTCAGTGATTGACCCCAGCTTGCAGTCAGCAGCAAACATTGTCATCTAGATCTTCCACATTAGCCTTGACTTCAGAGAAGTATGATCTCAACAGGAGTGGTCACAGCACTGAGTCCTGTGGCACACCGCTAGTAACTGGTTTCTTGCTGGATATGAATTCACCCACTTTAACCATGTGTCCTGTATGTGAACACACTGGCTATCCATCTGGTGATGCAGGTACTTATGGTCAAGTTTTGTGAGTTTATTTATAATACCTGAATGAGGAACTGTGTCGAATGCCTTGGCCAGGTCAAGGTAGGGGGTTTCTACTGTTTTACCCTCATCCATGGTCTTAATTATTTTCTCAAAGAAATCCACCAGATTTAGTAGGCATGACCTGCCCTTGACAAATCTGAATTGGGTTGGGTCCAGTGTTTGGAGGTTTCCTATGTCATTATTTATCAGGTCCATGATTATTCTTTCTATGCCCTTGCATATAAGACTAGTCAAACTTAAAGGTCTGTCATTTCCTGGGTTAGTAGATAGTCCATCTTTATGCAGAGGGATGGCTGTTGCTGTCCCCTGTTCTATCAAGACAAAGCCAGTCTGGAAGGTTTTTAAATAGAGATCCTAACAGGCCTGATAAGTCCTGATTTAAGCTGTTTAAGAAGTATCCTAGTATATCATCAGGCCCCATTGAAGCCATGTTTTAGCTTTAGGGAGTATAGTGGTAACCTGTTCTTTGGTGGTAATTGGAGGTGGAATGGTTTAGGGTATTCCTTGGGGGGGAACTGGGGCAATGGGGAGGTGAAATTCGAGTTGAATTTGTCAGCCAGCAGATTTCCTATATCTTGCAACTGAGTATAGGTGATGCCATCTACAACTACTTCTGCACATTGCTGGGTGTTGTACTTAAGACTGCAAATATAACTGAAAATTGCCTTATGGTTATCCTTAGCTTTGGAGGCTATTTTTACCTCATAGTCTGCTTTCAGAGACTTGAATAGTTCTGTGATTCACTTGTTTAAACTAATAAGAGCCTTTTTTGCTCTGCTGTGCACACACCCCTACTTCCTAAAAGGATTTTCTTTCTTTTGTTGGGCAACCTATTAATAATACCAGGGATCCACCAGGGTGGCTTGTTTTTGCAGTTTGACCTGGGTTTATATCAGCCTGGTACTGCCTTTTCTATGCAGTTGTTTATATCATCATACTGGGCTTTTGTGTTCACCTCTTGCATAGGTTTCTGTGTTTTATGGATTTGGTGAAGCTTGGAAACTAGCTATGTCATCCCTTAATAGGATGTCATTTACCTTAGAGTTCTTAAAGTTTGGCAGGTTAGGTGGGAGACTAGTTTTATCTTTATTTCAAGAAGATAGCTTTGTGATCTGATCTTACCAGTGAGGATATCAAATGTGGGGGAAGGGGGACTCTTCCATATTTGTGAGCACCAGTTCTAGGATATTTATTCTCCTAGTGGGAGTGCAGACTAGCTGTTTCAGGGCATTTCAATTTACAAAGTTTAGAACTCTTTGGGACCATACGTTAGTGATTATATATGCTTCCCAATTAATGGAGGGGTAGTTAAAATTACTTGTGAATATGGTATTGAGCTGGGTGGTAAGTGATTCTAGTAACCTAAGGCATGATGTATAGATTTCTTGGTTCATGGTGGGTCACCTGTTGTGAGTAAAAATATGGTAATGGATTTTTTTCCCATAGTTAGTTAAACAATGAGTAGCTCAAGAATGTCATATTGTTTGACCAGCCTTGAGGTGCGCTTATCTTTTATATAAATAGATACACCTCTACCTTTTGCTCTTTATGTTCATTGAGTGGATGGAATGTGTGAAAGGCATTATAGCCATGCACTGCTGGAGTGCTTTCCATGGCTTTGAATCATATTTCAATAACTGCACATACTTCAGCATTCTCCTGGGTAAGGTGAGCTTCCAGCAAATGTGGTTTCTTGCTGAGACTCCTAGCATTGAACAGTAACATCTTTAGCTTGTCCTGAGTAGCTTCTGATATGTAGGAAGGTTTGTCTGCTTGGCAATGGATAACAAAGGCACTTTAGGGCTAGATAACTTTTTGGCCAATATCCTAAAGCCTAGAAGTGACAGGTGAAGACCATCCCTGGCTATGCAACATGACCTGCCAACCATGTCCTCCCAGGCTGACAAGTATTTGACCCTTTGGAATGACATCATTAGCTAAGTCAGTTATTAAGAGTTGATACTTTTCTGATGGTATTGTGGCATCATCCTTGGAGGAGGTAGAATGCTGCTCAGTGTTATGCTCATACTTGCCTTTGACACATATTCTGAGAGCTCAATCATGTCTCTTTACATATAGTCCAAGGAGGTAAGTCTCAGGTCATTCATGCCTCCATGGACTATGACAAAGTCATACTGGTACTTAGGGGTAAGTAAACTGAATGTCTGTGCAGTCTGGCAACTCCTGGCCCCTAAACCAAATGAAATGTTGCAAAAAAACACAAATAAATTCCAAAGAAGCAGACCCAGAACTGCACGGCACACCTTTATTGAAGAATTGTAACTGAGCACTTTCGTTTGGTTAAATATCAAACTTCTTCAGATACCATTCATAATTAATTCACTGCTTTTATAGTAAAACAAATCATATGACAAACATCATGTGATGACCAAGGCACCTGACTCAATAAAAATAATGTTAGGTTAAAAACTTTTAAATATTCAACCAAACGGAAAGTGCTCAGTTACAATACTTCAATAAAGGTGTGCCGTGCAGTTCTGGGTCTGCTTCTTTGGAATTTATTTGTGATTTTTTGCAACATTTCATTTGGTTTTGGTTCAGTGAGGAAGCATGGCTACAGAGGGCATTATTGGTACACCTGATTTATCTACAAGTATTGAAGGAAATCAAGATTCCGAGATATATAAACTTATGAATTTGATTACTTTATTGGCTCAGAAAGTAGACTATCTTTTGACTTTAGTTTGCCCAATGCCAATAATTAACCCACCCAGATCAGAGAATGGTGTGGGGAGCAATGTAGAATCGGATTTATCACAAAGAAACGAGAACATCGCCAACTATGAAGGTAACATAAGTATTCAGCCTTTAAGAATGGCAGTTAATACAAGTCAAGTATGTGAAATCCCTGTTTTAACTGATTGGCTTAATGCACCAGCTACTTTAAGCCTTAATAGTTCAGCGAACACTGGTAATCAAGGAACTTCCTCGACAATAGACATTCTAGCTGAAAATTTAGATATATTGGATTATAAATCCCTAAAACTAAAGAAACTTTGGTTAGAAATCTCTTATTTTAATGAATGTCTAAAACGCCATCAAGTGCCAAAGGGGCTTAGACTTTGGCATTACCTGACTGGTTTGGTCCAAGATTCAGCCTTTCACCTCGACCTATTAAAACTATTCGATAAACAGGGGTTGGAATTGTTGCAGATGTTAATAAAGCATTATCAAATAATGGCAGATGCCTTGGTGAAAGATATAGCTATACTTGATGTCCAAATCAAAAGCAACAATGATTTTTCCTGGTATAAATATGAATACTCTTGTATTTTTCTTCTTTAAATAACCAGATAGCAAAAAGTAAGGAAATTAAAAACAAAAAGTTGGAGCAAGATAACAATGACTATGTGAATGGTTATGCCTATCCACCCCCACGACAAACGCAATAATGGAATACCTGAGGAAATTCCCTTGACAGACCACAGGTGCTCACCCATGAGTTCTCAACAAGCAAGTCTGGAAATGATCTTACAACAGAAGATATTTCTTTTGCAAATACAGTAAAACAATCCAGGAATGTAACCGAGAGTGGATTAAGAAGCAGTGAAAGAATAAGAAACCAATGTATTGATTTTCAACGTTACACTAACCACAACCAAGGAAATTTTAACACTGCACAGTTTCATGATAACAAGAACAAACCTAGTCACAGTTCGCGGGGTTTTCAGAAACCGAGTTTCAACAAGAACTACAGTCAGTAGAACTCTCGCAAACGTTACCAGTAGCTATAAGCCCAAGTATTTCACCTAATGCTGTCACAGCAAGGTGAGACTCTTCACATCATTAAAAATACGGAAGGTGACTTTAGCATTTACAACTATTCCTATTTTTATGTTAATTTACACCTAACTGATTTACTTTCCAAAGAACTTACCTTTGTCCTCTCAACTAGAGGTGACATGGTTAAGTCTTTAATAGATTTGAAGCTATTTTCAAGAAAAGTGAATTTTAAGGTGATATTCAACCAGGATATCAATGTTAATGAAAAAGAATTTCATATTTCTAGTGTATATAATCCCCCTCTTGTACCTAACATTCTTACTTTTGAAAAAGTATGCGAACTTGACATTAGGAGGTTATTCTGTACTACTGGTATGTATACCAAGAAACAAAATAATATTTCTACAGTTGAACGTGAATTACTGGATAGTTTAAAATTCAGTAATTTAAGAATTATGAAGCCTGACAAAGGTGGGGGGGGGGGGCTGGTGTTTATGGAGAATGAAAAATATGTACAACGGATGAGTGAAATTTTACTTGACAACAGTAATTATGAAGCAGTTTCATTAAATGATTTGAATACAGCATATAATAGGATTAAAATGTATGTTAATGATTTAATAATTGAAAGTAGAATATATGTTGATCTATGTAATTATTTCACAATGCCAGCACCAAAAACACCAGTAATTTTTGGGATCCCTAAGATCCACAAAGATCTTAATAACCTCCCCCTTGTGATCTATAGTAAACTGTAGGCAATAAATAATGTATCGATTAGCGAAATATGTTGACAGCATTTTAAAGTTTTTCTTTACAAAAGAGACACAAATATGCAGAGATTCTTGGTCATTCCTTAGTAATATGAACAACATAGAATACAATGAGGAATTTAATTTTTTAGCAATCGCTATTAAAGATTTATACACATGTATACCTCATAAAACTGGCATTGAGTGGGTTTGTTCTCGAATGAGAAATAGAGGTGCTTCAAATATTGAAGTTCTAAATATAGAAGAATTATTAGACATTAAATAATTTCTTCTTGTTTGATAAAAAAATTTTTTACAAAAAAGGGTGTTGCTATGGGGTCTCCCTGTGGCAGCAGTTATGTAAACTTAGTCATGGCACAATGGGAGCACGTTTGTTTTTAATGAAAACATTTTTTTCTAATAAGATACAATTTTATACATGATTTTTGAATGATGTTTTCATTTTGTTCCATGGTGACACAAATGTTGCAAAATTATTTATAGATTATTTAAATAGCACCACCACATTTTTAAATTTCACTTTTACATATAATAAGGAGAAGATTTCTTATTTAGACATTTACCTTTTTAAAGATTCGAGTGTTAAAGGTTACAAAGCAAAAATTTTCAGAAAAGCAACATTTTCAAATTCATTTTTGCATTTTTCCAGTAAACACTTGTTACAGCAGAAAAAAATCAGTAGTTAAAGGCCAATTCGTTCATGCCAATAGAATGGTCACTACGGACAGTGATTTTATAGATGAATGTGATAACCTGAGTATGATGTTCAGTAAAAGAGGATATCCTGACCAGTTTGTGAATGATTTAAGAACTGAAGTTGTTAATAAACGTACACATGGTTTTTATAGTGCCATCTTGTGCGACACAAGTGTACAATCACAGGACATATCAGATGAATCAATTCTAAGTCAAGTCAAATAAAATTAATTTTTGAATAATTTATTATTTATATCCAGATACAGTATGGATTCTCCAGCTATAAGAGATATTATTAACAAAAATTGGCCTTTACTTTTTTCTGATTCAACTTTAGGTATGTTTAGTGACCTAAGACCTAAATTTGTTTTTAAAAAAGGTTTCAATTTAAAGAACATGTTAGAGTTTCAAAACCCACTATTATACAAAATAAATGGTATGTTCAAGTGTGAAGCTTGTCCCCATTATAAACATATCAACACAGGATGTTCATTTTACATTGGGGACAAAAGGTATGACACTAGAAATAAATATAATTGTAATTCTTCAGGAACTGTTTATTTGGCAAAGTGTGAACTTTGCCCAAGTTTTTATATAGGGAAAACAGACAGAAACTTGAAGGAGAGATTATACGAACATCTATACGCAATTAGAAAAGAAAAATTGGACAATGCTTTAGCTAATCATGTAAAATTACATCCAGGACATGTTTTTAAATTTAGAGCAATCGATCATGTCCAGAAAGATGTCAGAGGCAGTCCTTTATCATTAAAGTTAGAAGTTAGTGAATTAAGTTGGCAGCTATGCACCAATTCTTATGTATTCCCAGGGTTGAATGAAATAATGAAATATGTTCTATCTCATGTGTATTAAAATTAAAAAGCTTAGCTAGATAGACTATTTTATGGGTTGGTATATATATATATATATATATATATATATATATATATATATATATATATATATATATATATATATAGGTTTACCTTTACATGTGCGTATTGCACACGGGTGACCGACAAGTGCTTGAAAGACAGTTTGCAAGGTTTGCAAACGTCGAACAGAAGAAGGTTTGAATGTGCAATGAGCGAATGCACAGTGAGATTCGCTCATTGCACATTCGACATTCGACATTCTGGGGCAGATTGCACTATAGGCGGAAGTTGGAAATGGTTCCTTTCTCTGCTGTAGTGCGATCTTGAAGTTAGAATAATAAAGTAGGGGGGTGTCAGGGGCTTTATTTAATTTTGTTGTCGACATTTATGTTTGAAATTCAGCGAATCGGCTGTTCAATTTGCTGCTTTTTGAACATTAACAACTGTTGCTGTTTCCAGTTTCATGTTTTAGATGCAAATATATGAATACTCACACAAGTGTGATTCGAGATTATAAAGGTAAACCTGTATATATATATATATATATATATATATATATATATATATATATATCTATATATATATATATATATATATATATATATATATATATATATATATTTTTTTTTTTTAATTTTAAAAGTTTTTAACCTAACATTATTTTTATTGTGTCAGGTGACTTGGTCATCACGTGATGTTTGTCATATGATTTGTTTTACTACAGAAGCAATTAATTAATTATGAATGGTATCTGAAGAAGTTTGGTATTCAACCAAACAAAAGCACTCAGTTACAATTCTTCAATAAAGGTGTGCCGTGCAGTTCTGGGTCTGCTTCTTTGAAATCCTGGCCCCTGACAGGTAACTAATTGTAATCTTCCCCTTATCCAACCTGGTAAGATGGACATCAGTGTGTCTCACAATTGAGTCTCCCATGACCAGAATATTGGGTTGTAGAGTGTTCGCCTTATGGTTTTGGTAGTTGAGACACAATGAAATGTAGCTTTATGTATTGTGTTGGGAATTGTCTTGTTTGTGTGTATGTGGGGTTTCTGAGGACTGCACCTGAGAGGCCTTTGAGGTCTGGGTAAGTTACATGTGAGCACCTCTACATATGTGGATTTATGAGTGTGTTCTCATGTGTGTGAGTTGCTTTTTGTGTCTGTATGTGAGAGTCTAGCCAGCAGTTTCAAAGTGTAACTACATCTCTCACATACTCCATGTGTCTGTTCGAGAATTGTATGTCAGTGTGCATAAGGCGATTGTTATATTGCATCAGGATGCCTATGTCCATCAAGCTAGATGCAGAGATAGCAGGAAAGATCCCATCCATGGTTGCAGGTCCTAATGTGTACTTGAAAGGATAGGAGTGCAGGGTGTTTGTAACTGAATAAGGGAGGTGTGATTTCCTGGTGTAATCAGCAGCTAACCTAACCAGTGATGCTGACCAATGCCACACCAGATGCTCTCTGAGTAGAAATAGTCCTGGGTGCTATAATAATATAAGGCACACCTAAAGAGTCCTAACTAAATGTGGAAATGCTGCTTACCACATAAACTAGTTGCTCTGTGAGTAAGACAGGACTGTGGTAAATGTCTGAGGTGGTTTTATAGGGAAATTTCAACTTCTGGTGATTGCACGTTTACAAGGTACCAGAAATCATTGCTGTGCAAAGAGCAGCTTCTCTCAAAAGCAAGACTTATATATATCTTCAGAAAAAAGCAAGTTTTACACTAACTGCAATATATAAAACATATCTGGTAATAATGCCTGTCTCTAACCCCCATAAAAAAGGTAATTCACATTATTTGTACTCCTCTAGTGTTAGATGTGGATGAAAGGGATAAATCAAATTGTCACAGACATGTATTTCAAATTGCTGTTGCCAGATGTATGTAAAAAACATGCCACCTTAGCCCAAACCACAAAAAACAGTCACCTGCACACACATTTGATGTTTTATGTTTGGAAAGTAAAAAAGATAATGATCATGGTAATGTATTCCAACTTTTTGATCCTGCACAGTGCATTTCCCATAGACAAATTATAGTGACCTTCTATGCAGATCTCTGATGTCTGATTATATGAAACACTGTCCTGAGCCCTCACAAAAGCTATGGTGACCTCCCGTGCAGATCACTGAACAGGGCCATTTTAATCTAGGTGGGGTCCAGGACAGATGATAATTAGAGAACCCACCAACTGTACTTGTGTCACCATCCCGTTATATAGCTGGGGCCTGGGTGTCTAGGTGACCAAAATGATCTGATCCTTTAGTTGATCATGAATTTTGAAAGATAATTAATTAATTGTTAACATTTTACTGCTACAGAAGGCTTATATATGTGCCCCCTATAGTATGTGTGTGTGTGTGTGTGTGTGTGTGTGTGTGTGTGTGTGTGTGTGTGTGTGTGTGTGTGTGTGTGTGTGTGTGTGTGTGTGTGTGTGTGTGTGTGTGTCCACAGATAAAATTGGTGATATATTTTTTCACACATGCTCAGACATACTGATACTACCCACTTCTGCAAGCATATGGGAGGAACACCTTTATGCCTACTGCATTTCTTTGGGTGTCAGATGAAACTATGTCACCTAGATAAAACCCACACAGAGAGGAGAGCATGCCACCTCCATGCCAAAAACATCCCATCCAAGAATTCAACTACAATATTACAATACTACTTAATGTTCACTGTGCCAGTGATTGGTTTCTATCACATACCTCCTGCCCAGATCGCTAGATATAACCACTTATTAAGTATAATACTGATATGTGATGGTGATAGAAAGTGAAGGATACTATGGCCAATTTGTTGTTTTTTGATAAACTGCATCAACCCACATAAACAATCATATTTAGCCACAGACAGCACCCCATACCCATCAGCTACAGCTTCTGAATTGACTAAGCACAACTCAAATGTCTCAATATGTTTAAAATAGCCATTACAAAGTGTTACAACATGCTTCATTCAGTCACACAGTGGCTTTGCTAAGCCATATTAATGACTGTTTAACTTGATCACGAAAACAATGTCAGTCAATTTTATCCACATATAGCTCCCATATCCAACAATTATAGTTACATTTTGGTGTGTGTACTTCAAATGCCTGTTTCTGGTAAAAATAGTTACAGAAATTTATTTTAACTTTGTTCTACACAAACTGTAGTCAAGATAAAGTACTCCTACTTGCATCACACAAATGGGCATTAGTCCACCAAAGCCAAAATAATGACTGCTCACTTGAGTAAATACTAGCAAGATCAGTTGCTTTCACCTGCAGACACCCCTCATGCACAGCTGAGGTATCTGATTATGATACAAAATAATAATCTTGGCAATATAGTTGAACTTTGTTTTATATAAAAATTAGACACAGTAAAGTATTCCAGCTCAATTCATGAAAATACACAATAGTCCTGCGGAGCCAAACTAATGACTGCCTAACTTCAGAGACTTCACATACTCAGCAATTATAGATACTTGGTTGAATGTGGATGCCTCAGGTACTTAACTGCAATAAATTAAAAAAATATATTCAGCCACAGTAATTTATTTCAATTCTTTGCACACACACACACACACACACACACACACACACACACACACACACACACACACACACACACACACACACACAAACGTGGTCACCTATTACAGCCACTTCATTGATTATGTACACTCAGATGCTTGATTATGATCAAATTAATTCATACATAAATAATAACCAAAGTGTTTTAGCTCCCTGTTATACTCCCCCACATGCATGTATGTCTGCACGCACACACACATACATACACAAACACATACATGTGCTTGCCAATAACAGCAAGTTTACTCACTGTTTAGTATTGAGATAGGTCTGACAATCGAATGAATTAATAAATACACAATTATATCTACAATAATGTATTTCAGTTTGCTGCTTTCAAAAGCATAGAGAACAGACTACTGCAATCCTCCATGCATATGCATGTATAGACACACACACACACACACACACACACACACACACACACACACACTCCCACACACAGACAAATAATAAAACAAAATACCATAGACTTGCTAACAGCAGCATGCCCAGAGTACCATGAACAAAAGCATTTCTCCTGCACTATAAGTCCCATCTGAAAGTAATTTGTCTCAGGAAGCCATAGGTCTCAATTACCAGATGTAGCATGAGCAAATTAGAAAAGCTGCATGCTGCTTCATCTAGCAGCCCAAGCAGCCCATATACATAGGTCATTCCTGTTCTCCTGAAATGAAAGGCGAATCTGAGATGAGGCATGGTTATGTTATTCACTATGGAGGAATATGAATAATGGCTACACATTTGTCTGTGCAGTTCAGCCCAGTCATTTAATCTTTTTTTCTTTACAGAAATATTAAGAAAATGCAAGGAGTTATGTGTTCTCAAAACAGTAAGGTTGACTACTTTTAAGGGAAAAAATTACATTTATAATATAATGGTGGCAGATGAGCAGTACAGTACCCCAAGTTACCTGTGACAAGTACTGAAACTGTAATTGTCATCCTGCAGGGTTAGAGTACTTTTTATGTAGCTACTTATATCCTGACCCTGCTAACCAGTAACTAGCTGTAATGTCCACTATACAGAGTGAATAGTAGGAGGTGAGCTTCCACACATGCATGGTATTTGGCTACAGTGTGAATACTCCTAGACTGGACTTATACCTCTACATCTCTTTGTGTTGTAGTGTAGCACAAAGCTTTTCTACAGACAGCTGCTGGAGTGGGGTATATAGTGGCTAACTTCACAAGGGGTGTAAAGTAGACTTTGGCTAGTAACTCTCATTCCATCAACTCAGGTTCCTCAAGTGTACAGGTCACTGTTGGAACCTGAGTCATCTGAAGAGTTGTTAGAACCAGTAAGCTCAGTGGTTAGAAGTTTGGTGGAAATCATACCAAAAATACTAAATATATAAATTTTAAAAGGTGGAAAGGATCCAAAGCAGCATGGAATCATATCTGTAATATTATTCATACATCAGTCAGACTATTCAAACATAATTAGCAAAAAAAAAAAAAAAAAAAGAATTTCGTAACTGTCTAAGTGGACATTGTTATTATGTTATTACTGGCAAGGCATTTGACCTAGTCCCACAGAAAAGGTTAACATTCATGTCCTTGCAGTGGACCTCAATGTAGTATTGTATAATAAGTGTTAACACAACAACCCTGCACAAAGGATAATAATGGACATGTCCCTGTAGTGGACCTCAGTATATTATTGTATAAGTATTAACACAACAATCCTACAAAGAGAATAATAGTGGAATTCACAGTAAAGAAAGAAAGATATGGTCTGTATCAGAATGGGGGTATACAATCATTGTTACACAAAATTCATTTTTGGATGTAACTGTCTTCAATTTCTGTGTAACTTAATTACATGAAGATGTATGAAAGAGTCCAGAAAGTAGAATGGTCATAATGAGAATGGACTTTGTGATATTAGAAAAATAGTTAAATGCATAGCAAAGAAATGTCAGATACAACCACTGTATAACCATTCTAGATAAAGCAAATTTAACAGAAGGGGGTGGGGGGGCGGCCAAAAATGGAAGAAAGGAACCTTACTACAAAGGACATCTGAAGGAACAGAGTCAAATACTAAAAGTCAATAAGAAAAGCTTTGGAATTCTAAAATTCACAGAGAAAAACATCAGTTGCAGAATATGGGAACATATTTGTTAGTCATTCTATGAACAGATAGCTAGTGGAACCTCAGCACCACAGTGGTCTGGTGATTGTAGCCTTTTTAGATAACTGGCAAGGCATGTATTGATACCCTATTGGAGAATGACACATAGTCTGTTGCTTTCTGTCAGCATATTAAGCCACAATGACTTAAGAGGAAAAAAAAAAAAAAAAGCAAATGGCTGCTCTCTTACTTATGCTCGCCAAACTTTATTTTGCTGTTTAGCAAGCATAAATAACATAAACAACATTTACAAGTACTTACTGCTTCACTTTCACTCTCAATATGCACTGTTTAAAAAACACATTTAGCTAGGTAAACCAAATAAATAAATATAATGTAATTACATTTGTGGTTTGCATGTGAATAGATGAGAAGAGACATGAATTTGTTTTTCTCTATATCAATATTTAGAAAGGATTCAACACTGACTTAAAATATTGGAATAACTGGTCTTGCTCTGCAAACAGTCTGTGTATGGGAAGTGAGAATGAAACAAGAAAGGGATGCAAGACAATGTAAACATTTGGCAAAGTTACTGGTAAGAGATGAAATGTATAGTGGAGTAGTAACTGTTGAGAAAGTAGTCAGCTGAATAGAAGATAAAAAATTATGAACAAATAGCATTCCTATAATAAATCAAAAGCTACAGACATTAAAAGTTTAATCTAAAAGGGGCATAATGAACTGAAACTGACTATCAGGAATATTAAAGATAGTTATGAAGTAAAATTATAACCAGAATCCAAGGATAAATACAAATCTTTCTTTAATCCTATTTGAAAATTGTAAAAAAAAATTACCAGTGTAATGTTTTAAACTTTAATTCTAAGTGGCATTGCCCATGATGACCCTAAAAATCAAACTACCTTACATGCAGAAAACCTAAAGCTAATTTTACCTCAGAAGCAGTTATTGAAATATTAGGTGTTTTTTAAAAAAATAGAAGACTGAAAATTAAGTAGATTTATATAGCTTTAGTTCATACAGTCAAAGTTTATGTGAGTTTTATATGTAAATTTGATTTTTGCAACTTTTACATGTGCTAATTAAATTTTATATGTGATTGGTTACTTGTTCTTATTTATATAGATGTGTTAGGTGACTTTATTTTCTGAAGAAGTCTTAGACAAAAACATTATTAAACTGTTTTGAGTGCTAAAATTCCATTGTTTCCTGTTTTATTCTGTGTTTTTTTGTGGTGTATTTTATTTTACTACCATTACATTAGAGTTTGGCTTGTTGTTGCTGTCCTTTTGTTTTTTCTGGCTTTACGATGGCTACAGGAAATGATGAATTGTTGGACTTATCTACTTGTACTGCCCCTGAGACCCAGGATGATATCCTAAAAGTTTTAATCTCCACTCTTAATGGCATGAATCATATGTTACAGTCCTTGGTTGCTTCTAAACAAAAAGAAGAGCAATTAGTACAAACTAGGTGTTCAGTCAGTTCTGATGATGAAGCCAGAACTGTTATAAATGTGAAATGTTCATCCAACAGTTGTGAGAAAAAAACAGCCGTTGCACTGGTAAACTATAATTATGGCCCTTTTTATGATTTTTCTGTTGAAGAGAATTTGGGACCAGTGTGTTTAACTGAGTTTAGAACTAAGCTCAATGAGCTTGAGAAATGGCTAAAAAAGTTCAGAGCGCTGGCTGTTGAAAATAAGTACTTTCAACATTGTATAGAACTTAAAATTGTTCCTAAGGGCTTGCAGACATTTAAATGCCCTAATGGTGTCTTGAAAGATGATCCCTTTTACACTGAGATTACTGACTTTTTTAACTCAGTTGGTCTGGAGTTATGAAAGTTACTTATTAAGAATAACTCTGACAATATGTCAAAAATTAAAACTAAAATATGGTCTTTGGATGAAATTATTAATGACATGCAAAGTTTGGATACTAACTTGTGACCTGAATGCGAAAGGGTCATTAGTAACATTGAGAAATTTGAAAAAAAAACAGTTGTTCTTGGAAAACATTAGAAGCTACAGAGAGATAATCTTGCTTATATGAATAAAATTGCTTATCCTTTTTCTCTACAATCTTCCAATAAGTAAGACCACGGTAAGCATAATGATATTGTTTCTTTAAGATCTAAGAGCGTAACCATGTCATTTCCTCCTTTTCCACTGTGAGTGAAGCTGTTCAAAGTGGCATGAGTGAAAACAAGGAGGCCTCCATTGAACTACCTTATCGGATTTTGGATGGTAATGAACAACAGGATAGTTCAAAAAACTTGAGCAGCAGCAATAAGACACGAGGCAGAACTCAGTCGGCCAGTCAGAGGAAAAATAAATACTGTACATACAGGACATTCTGATATTATTTAAACCTATAAGGTATGAGACTTAAATTGTTAATTTATCTACTTTTCAGTTACAGAATGAACACTTTAATGTTCTTACTTGGGTTTAAATTTTATTCCAAGTCAAAGAGTGAGTCTTACAAGGACTGTGTTTCATTTAAAGTTTTTTAGTAGGAAATTAAATCTGAATTATCTGTTGGACAATATTGTTTTGTCAGATGAGTTAAACCCCTCCCCCCCCCGGATTATCAAAAGCCTGCACGGAGTGCAAGATGAGTGCAGTAGCTCACGCAGGCAATATGTCTGCCGTGCAATCCAGGAACAGCCGGCAGGGGCGTGCACAAGAGCTCCAGCACTAATCTTGCACGGACTAAGCCCTGGTATGCAAATCACCTCATCTGCTGGAGAAATCCATGCAAATGAGGTGATATTGCAATCCAGAATGCTTGCAATAGTCCGTGCAAGACAAGTGCAATCTGTAGAAATGTACTCGGTTACTAACCGAGTACATGTCTGCAAATTCCAAAACGGAGCTATGACAGCTCCAAATAAAGGCTGCATATTATTGAGGAAGCATGCCAATGTCCAAGTAGAAGACCATTAGCATTACAAAATGTAAAAGTAATAATAAACAGCGTTTAATTTTATCTTTGCTGATCTCACCTGGGTAAGTATAGGGCAGCGACACGCAAACAGGATTGGGGGGAAACCAAGAAAATAAACCTAAAATAAGCATTCTAACTAAAATCAGTATTCTGCCATGCAAGTCAATGGCAGTCAGAAGACAATCTGGCTAGTGCGTAATGGTTGCTAAGGGGGGAGGCTCAGTGTGGGACATATAACTGTGCATTAACAGGCAATCCTATGCAAATGAGGGAAAGGTTAGTGAAGTCCAGATTTACCCAGGGTGTGAGGCAGGTCCCAAGAGTGTAAGAGTATAAATAGCTGGGTGCAAGACTAGGATATAGGTGACATCATGGGGGGTGTGTCAGGCATACTGTAAGTGGATTGGAGACCTGTGGCTCAGGATTGCTTCTAGCTTAGTGCAGCTAAGCTAGGGGTGTGTCAAAACCTGCCTAGCACTCATTACAAAGTGTAAGTGGGTGTGCGCACCTCGCACCGGACTTTACAGGAAGAAAAAGGAAGTTAAACCAGGAAAAAGCAGCTCTGTGCACATTTCAGCACTCTATTCATGCTGCACGCACACGTGCCTAAACAGGGAGGCGATGGGAAGGGAAAACAGCAGTAGGAAGGTAATCAAGGAGACCTAGTTGAGCTGCCAGGTGAAATGTATCAGAATCAGCTAATCACACAGGAAGCAGACCAGCCCAGCCCAGAACACCACTATAAACTAAGCAAACACCTACTCCCCTGGTTTTTCCACACTCTACACCACCGGTGTATACAAGCGGGGAAATTTTAAAACCAAACCTACAAAATGAGAAGGGCTGCAGCAGGCAAAATAGAACAAAATGTGCAAGAGGCTGAGGTTAGTGAGGATGTCAATGCTGCTGAACAACCCACAGTGGGGAGACAGAGAAGAGTGTACAGACCCAGGGTAACCTACCAGGGGCTACATGAGCTGGAGATAGTGGAGTGCTATAGGGTGGACAGAGACCTCCTACAGCAAATCGTTGAGCTGTGTAGGCCACACCTGACACACCACACTAGCCGAGGGAAACCCATCCCAGTGAATACCAAGGTATGTGTAGCCCTACATATACTAGCCACAGGTACCTCCCAAACTATAACTGGGGATAACATGGGCATCTCACAGGCATCAGCATCCAGAGTATTCCACCAATTCCTGGATGCCATGTCAGCACATGCCAGTGAGCACATATATTTCCTCAACACACCTTGAGGTGTTGACCCGCAATATGCTTCTCTTCCACCAAATAGCTAACTACCCTGGGGTAGTGGGTGCTATAGACTGCATGCACATATGCATCAAAGCACCACCCGGTGAGCAGGGTATGGCCTACATCAACTGCAGGGGCATCCCCTCCATCAACTGCCAGGTCGTATGTGATGCCCAGGGCATTATACTGAATGTGTGTGTGCTGGCTGCCCTGGAAGCTATGACGATTCACACATAGGGTGACTGACACAGCTGTACCACAGATTTGCCAATGTGTACATCCCCTATGGTCACCTAGTGGGCGATGCTGGGTACCCACTGGAGCTGTGACTGATGACACCCATCAGAAATGCACACACACCTGAACAACAATGCCATAATGATACACATGCACAGGCCAGACATATAGTAAAGCATGTGTTTAAGATGCTCAGGTCATGGTTCCAGTGTCTGGACACATCCAGTGGAGCACTGCAGTATTCACCAGCTACATGTACCCAAATATTAATGGTATGTCCTATGCTACACAATATGATCCTGTGGAAACAGCTGCAGCAGGAACAGCATGGGGCAGGGCCACACATCCCCCCCACCAATGCCAAGGCCTGTGCAGGTACAGAGTGACTCAGAGGAGGAACAACCTGAGCCTGCTCCAGTAGGCAGAAGGAGGCATGCTCAGTATGCCCTGGACTTGGCAAAGAGGCAACACATAGCATATGCAGTGACTCATTAAGGTCCCAGGGAATGACACCTCTCTCTGACTCACACAGACAGTAAAAGGGATGCCAAACATGACACTACCTGTGCCTAACCATGTATAGGGAGTGTACTATGTGCATCCGACATAGGCAGCCCTCCAGCACCATCTGCAACTCTGCAACAATCTGCAACCCTGCAACCATCTGCAACCATCGGCACACTCTCAATGTAAGTCAGTCAACCTACCAATTGTCAAATGGAGTAGAATGTGTTTTTACCAGTAGCTATGGTATGGATGTGAACATGCAAGGGAACTAGGTGGCCAGATGTCAAGGCAGCAGAGAGTAGACACCCATAGTGGCAGCATGAGATCTGTAACACATACTGGAGTCACCATAGTAGCCAGTACTACACAGGATGACAAAGCCCACTGCAGGAAATGGCCTGAATGACAGGGGCGTCCATAAGGATACACATACCAGTCAGGAAGAATCACATACCCAGCAACAGTCTCAGCCAGCAGGACAGGTGAAGACAAACACAAAGAAATGCTGTACTATGGCCTCCGAATGTGCCCTATGGTTAACCCCACTCCCAGGCCTACACAGACAGACCGCAGCAGGCCAGGCAGTCAGATGTAAGTTGTGAAGGCTAGGAAGTCAGACACTAATATATAGGTAAACAAAGTTAGGATCTGTACTACACTGGTAAGCCATAGCCAGCAGGATAGGTAAGACTACAGTCTGAAATGGAGTGCACGCCTTACCAGTACAGTCCTAGCAAATGTGTAGGTGCGCTCCCCCCATCCAATGTACACATAGAGTAACATACAGGTGTGCCCCCCAGTCCTGTGTAGAACAGTAGAAACAGTCAGGTGCCCCCTGCTATGCAGAAATGTAGCAACAGTCAATGGCAAATGACTGATGGATACCCTGCAGACACAGCATGCTACCTGTTGGTGTACAACAAAATGTCAGCACTGCAGTACAAACAATCTGGACATGAGCAACACATGCAACACAGATGGCCATACTGGGCATACACACACTTAGAGGAATGAAGGCAATGTCAGTCAACAATATACTGAGAAGTCATATTGGGCATGCTCACACTCTTAAACACATGAAGGGCATGTCTGCAAACACCAGTGGTCCAGACATATCTGGAAGTTGCAGTTCTCAGTGTGAACACATGTCAGTATGCACCACTCCTGCCTTGCACACACAGTGGATAGGAATGTAGGCACATATGTAAGGACAACACACTATAATAAGCCACAGGCACATGGGCATAGATGTGAGGAAGAGGGTGACCATGACAAGGAGCCATGCTGGCCTGTCCCAACTGGCACGCAGCCTAAGGGCCCCCAACACATGAGGTGCAGATGTAACCCACTGCAGATACTAGCCACCAGTCCCTGTCTGCATGACAGACTATGTGGCATATGTGCGAGCTGTGCAACAAGACTGTACAAGGAAACAACCATCTAGTAGCTGTATACATGCACTTGTGATATATATGACCCCATGTGTGCCCACATGTGGCATGTCAACCCCCACATGAATGGGGTATGGCCCATGCACACACTGCCCTCCCCATAGCAGTAGTATGACAAGCCTGATGAAGTCATCCAATAGGAATTACACCTTTGGGAGAGCTATAGCTCAATAAAGTGCATGTCGCGTCCCATAACTGCGTACTGCTGTAGTGACAGAGTAGTTAGTAGTAGTACTAACCCTAGACCTGTCAACTGTGTGAGTGTGTGTTTGTGTGTATGCCTGTCTGCCTCTGACTGTGTAGAGTGAAATGCTTGTTAGGCTACTCACACCCCATGCAAGGCTGCTGATGTCACTCACCTAGACATACACCTCTGGGAACATGATAGCCCTGTAATCGCTGTGGCGCATCCTGTAGCTGTGTACTGCTGTAGTGTGAAAAACTAATTAGGTAGGTGTTCAAACCACTGCCATGACAACTGCGTGTGTTTCTGAGTGAGTCTGTGTGTGTGTGTGTTTGACTGGGCAGAGAGCAATGCTTTTTAGGCTACCCACACTCCATACAATACAAATACACTACTTTGCCAAGGCTGCTGATGTCACTCATCTAGATGTACATCTCTGGGAACATGATAGCCCAGTAATTGCCGTGGTGTGTCCTGTAACTGTGTACTGCTGTAGTGTGATAAACAAATTAGGTAGGTATTCAAACCCCCGCCATGGCAACTGTGTGAGTGAGTCTGTGTGTGTGTGTGTTTGACTGGGTAGAGAGCAATGCTTTTTAGGCTACCCACACTCCATACAATACAAATACACTACTTTGCCAAGACAAATGATGTAACTCATCTGGAAGTACATATCTGGGACCATGATAGCCCAGTAATCGCCGTGGCACATCCTGTAACTGCATATTGCTGTAGTGTGATAAACTAGTTAGGTAGGTGTTCGAACCCCAGCCATGGCAATTTTGTGCGAGTCTGTGTGTGTGTGTGTCTGACTGGGTAGAGAGCAATGCTTTTTAGGCTACCCACATGCCATACAATACAAATACACTACTTTGCCAAGGCTGCTGATGTCACTCATCTAGAAGTACACCTCTGGGAATATGATAGCCCAGTAATCGCTGTGGCATGTCCTGTAACTGCATATTGTTGTAGTGTGATAAATTAGGTAGGTGTTCGAACCCCAGCCGTGTCAACTGTGTGTGTGTGTGTGTGTGTGTGTGTGTGTGTGTGTGTGTGTGTGTGTGTGTGTGTGTGCATGTGTCTGACTGGGTTGAGAGCAATGCTTTTTAGGCTACCCACACTTCATACAATACAAATACACTACTTTGCCAAGGCTGCTGATGTCACTCATCTAGAAGTACACCCCTGGGAACATGATAGCCCAGTAATTGCCTTAACGCATACTGCTGTAGTGTGATTTATAATGTTGGCAGTGTTCCATCTCCATCCATGTCAGTTCCAGATGTGATGTGTGTGTCTCAGTGTCTGTGTATGGAACAATGCATTATAGGCTACTCACTCACAGTACAGTACAAATGC